>NC_133319.1:15889122-15903684 GCF_012295235.1 Primulina huaijiensis
ATATATGGTAAACTTGTATCGTATGGCTTGAAAATTTGAGTTGTAGGTGAATAGAGAGAGCTCGGTAGATAATTGGATATCTTTGATGATAGGTTTTCTCCTCTGTTGTGTTTGCAGTTTTGAAAGAATGTTTACCAAATATGTGCTGGTTGGAGCAATACATTTTTCACCACTGCAATTTGAGCCATTAGATCACACGTGAACCCCATAGTACATGTTATCTAATATAGTTTTATGAAACCGGTTCTAAATTAGTTCTGATACCGGATTAAAATAGTTCCGGATTTATTTTGAAGAAATCCAATCTAATTCACTGTTTTTGTTGAATTCGATTCAATGTTATATCAATTATATTTGTTTCGGTTTGAACGGACTAATCCGAACTGAATTGATATCGATTCCAGATTAATTCAATCTGTTAACCATGCTTACTCATGCTCCATTGTAGCGTTTTTCATACGTAGAAAGTAGCTTATTTGACAAATGTAGAAAATGATAGTAGCTACCATGAACAATAGAGGTCATATACTTGTAAAGTGAAACCAAGAAATGCATTTGTAGAGTCGCGATGTTGTTCAAAGCAATGTTTTCATAATCGAATCGTTTTTCGGTCGGACGGAAAAAACCGTTAAATTATATAAAATAATAATATAATACCATAAATAGACAGGTTTAAATTATAAAGATATTAAAAGTGTATATAAATAATAAAATAATATATTTATATAAATTCAAAATCTAAACATACGTATAAGATATATAAATATACAAAAAAAATATTTACCGAAGTTTAAAGCATAATTAACTATATACATATAATCAAAATACCAATTATAATTATATATATATTTTTAAAAACAATAACAATAAATTAAATAAATTAAATTAATGCTAAAATAATATTTTTAACGAGAAATAATTTCTAAATATTCATGTATATATAATAACAAAATATTAAATTTAAAATATTTAAAAAAATTAATCTTAAAAAAAATCAAAAACCAGTTGAACCGATTTTCCGGTTCATGCCCGGTTCGATAACTTTGTTTGACCACTAAAACGGATTTTTAAAGTGATCGGACCCGTGACCGATTCTCGATCGAACTGATCGATCCGATCTGGTTCTGAAAACACTGTTTCACGGGCACTTAGCCTAATGCATCAAACAGACACTGCCTTCAAACTGCTAATCATGTGGCTCACGAAATCGCTCGAAGAAGTTTTTTTAGTCACAGTAATTTTGAGTTTTATGATTCTACTCCTCTATTTCTGAAAAATGTAATCACCCCTTGATTTAGTAATGATGTTTCTCTTATCTTCAAAAAAACAAAAACAAATGGATTTTGATAACTAGTTAACATCCATAACTCTTTTAATTCTCAATTAACCAGAAATATAGAAAAGAAATGTTATCAAATTAAATTCACCGGCGAAAGTACATATTGAAAAAATAGTAAGTCATGGTGAGACGGTCTCACGAATTTTTATCTGTGAGAAGGGTAACTCTACCGATATTCACAATAAAAAATAATACTCTTAGCATAAAAAGTAATATTTTTTCGTGGATGACTCAAATAAGAGATTCGACCCACGAAATTGATCCATAAGACCGTCTCACAAGAGTTTTTGCGTTGAAAAAATAATTACATGATCGATGAATTTTTATCCGAAAGCTGAGAACATAAATTTAATTTTTAAAAAGAAATTCTCATTCAAGAAAAAAGAAATAACGACTAATTACATTGTAATAAAGAAGAAATATTCCCAATTTATTCGAATGTTCAACAGAATCTCAAATGCTTTTTAACGTACTATTTTTAATTTTTGCTAAACGTACAATTATTTGTGTCGTGATATTTTCAGTCTTATATTTTTTTTTTTGAATCGATTATAGTCCTGTGATCAATTTTGGTCTTTCTCCCCCAAAATCATGCAATGAAATTACTAATATCATTAATTTTTTACAATTACGTGATAAAAAAAATTTCTTCATGACATGCACATATTTCTAACAATGAAAGTATATTAATCATTTAATTATATAATTTTAAAATATGACTAAAATTGATCATCAGTCATGATTATACGACTATAATAAATTTAACAAAATATTTTATTTTTGTTTAATTTGTGGGAAGAAGACAAAAAGATAATGTAAAATTTGAGGGGCTGCGGCGGTGGGGTATTTAATACAAATATAATATATAATATAATATTATTTTATTAAATGAGAATGGGAAAAGGCATTAGCGTGATTTGTGAAGATAAGGGCCGGTGCACGAGTGAATTTCCAAGTCTAATTAATTAGTTGACCTTTTCTCCATTGATTTATGTCATTTATTCTCTAAATAAATTTGGAATTATTTTACTATTATTTGTGTAACCAATACGTGTGATATTGTTCATTTTACTGAATCTTTGGATGTTTTAACGGTTGGGACACCGTTTTCTTGCACTCAAAGCGCAGTTGAAAATTTAAAATTTTCCGTTAAGAACATTCGAAACGGTCTTTGGGTTTCGTATGTTTAAAAACATTCATAGGGTGTATGAATTTTATACCTACGCATATATAACGCTTGGACTCCAAATTATTCCGGGTTTAAAGCGGAGATAGTTTTTTTTTTTTTTTTTAAATCCCTATACGAACGGAACTCCAGTTTTGATAGTTTAATCAGGTTCACGATCGGTGACTGCGTTCCTTGCTTGGATTGCACTAGAAATCGCAAGCGATTTTTGAGTTAAGAATGTAGCCTACGAATTTCCAAAATTCGGAGACGGTACAACGGCAGGGGCGCGGCGGCCGAAGAAAAGTGATGGCCGAATTTTAGATAAAATTCCTTCAATTGGCCGTGACTTTCCTTGATGGAAGTTTATTGATTCTTAATCAATTATTAATTGAAGCTAATTAAGCTAATAATCTCAAATTGTTTACATGAATTGATTTACATCCTTTTCTTCAATTCAACATTGCAGTGACTTTTCTTCTTCGATTAATTGTGGCAGCCGAGAGTGTGAGGAATTTTGTGCGAAAAAAATTCTTTTAATAATTATGAATTTTTATGATATATTTATAGAGTACGACTTCTGATCTCATCATGAGTCACTACCCCACAAAGGCTCATATATTTCATTACATTAAAATTAAATTCTCATTTTATTAATATATAATATATTTATCAATTTTTGGTAATACATGATATGTTAATACTATATACACATATTTTATATCACTATATAAAATGATATATTAATTAAATAACTATTATTTAATTTATGTGATTAACTCATTAGTTAATTTAATTCTAGACTCTTTTAAAACATTTGTGGGAATTTGTACATGTTAGTAGTCACCACCACTAGTAAAATCATTTAATCATTAAATTCTCAATTCACTAAATAAATGATTTTGAACTCATTATAACATCAATCGACGATCCGAGGGCGCCAATGAATCAAGAATATAAATCTTGTTCATATAATGAAAAATGAAAATTTTGAAGATCAAAATTTTCATTTACCATATTGAGCAGCTACCAGTTTAGTGAACTTCTTCACTAAAACAGGCATTTTCTACTCACAGTCATTGATTAACAATTAAGTTAACTTTCATTTCTTCCATCATATGGAATCAGCTCATAAACTCTTTTATAAGCTTCATGTTTGATCTCTATCAAACTATAAGTCGTCTAATTCAACTACTTGAATTTTGACTTTCTCAATTGGAACACGGAGTCCGATACTTGTGTGACCCTTAATAATTCAGTGATACAGTTAGGAGTGGGTGCACATCTCCATGTGATTCCGAATATCTTATTCCGGCTTACCCTAGGTAGCCCCATTCTTTTCATCAACTACTTGATCAAGAATGTCTTTGATTGCACCCATCGGATCATGGTAAGAGTGTCTAGTAAAATCGATACATGATCTCCTAGGTATCACTGATAGTGCCTGCAAGAACTTTAAGTCATGGTTAGCATACAGTACGGTCCTTTCAACACATATATCCCGATAAAATCTGCAACCACTGGTATATCGAAAGTTTCATTTGAATTCGATAATGATGTGATTTATCTTTGAGTACTAATAATGGCATGATATATGCAACTAGGAAAACACATTACCTTAAAGCACATTTCTTGCTCTGGCCAGAGACTCATTTTACTATTAACTGATCAGATCACATAGGATATCTTCACCCGTAGGCAAACGATGAATCTCAGACTACAATGCATTTGCTCATACATATTTCGAAACTACACCTAATCTCGCCACTTGATGACCCTCAATAAAGTCGGTAAACTGATCAAAGTGTATGCTAATACGTATAGCCCCTACATTGTCTCGGGTCAAAGGACTAATGGTGTACAACCATAACCGCGGACTATTCCACTTTATAAGTGAGAACCACTTGGACAGTCCGAGGGAGGAGATTGTTCAGTGCATCATCATATGATCAAACATCTGTGTGAATGGACATCTTCATGTCCTTGCTAATGAAATATGACATTTACATCACAGATGCTAGTCTCAAGCTCGAGCGACCTTTATCCTTATTTTAAACGGCTGATTCGAATAGGAACCTTTTTAGAATATACGGTACACTTATTAATGAGTTTCATGATCTTACGTTGAGAGACAGACTTCATGGTACTTATTGTATATTCAAGGACTTTATCTATGCAGCTTGCATGAGTATACAGATAAAACATAATGTCATAATTGAATAAAATCGTAAAATATTATTAAAATAAAGATTGTTTTACATTAGAATCAATAAAAGCCCAAGCCACATGTTGGCTTGTTGGACACCTACTTTAACATTAATATTATTTTATCTAAAGTAAATAAATTCCATATTAAATTCTTATAATCATTTAATTTGGTTTTAAAGAAAAAACCAATTAGGTGTGTGAGTTGGTTGATTAGGTGAGTACTTGACCAATAATCAGAAGTTTGATTCCCTATAACAATAATTTTTCGGATGAGCCTATCGCACAATGTATGTCCAGTAGGATTTACCTGACTAGTATATTATCAAATAGTTTTCCACTAGGTTACTTTTCAAACTAATTGAAATAAAATTGGTAGCTAGCTTTTCAATTGGTATATATTCTGTAACCTTCAAAAGAAGAAGATGTAAGCACGCTCATAAAATTTGTCCTCCACCATCGATTTTGTGTACAACTCTTAGAATTGGTTATAAGTGGCGATCACTATTCCTTTTACAAAACTTATAGTTAACCAAAAAAACTCAACTTTCCCTAACATATATTTTCGACTGAGAAAAATTAGCAAACACACTAGGTCAAGTAATTATAAGCAAACGATGAGTTCAAGTATCATTCTCATATAAATCAACGTATAAGTATTAAAATATGATTTACTTTTCTTAATCAAATTTCAGAGAGACTGAGATGTAATTATTCAAAATTAAATTAAATAAAACTTAAAATAAATTGACTAATACATGAAATTAAAACTAATGACGAAAAATTACTTAGAGGAAAATTCAAACTCTTGAAAATAACTAAAGCGCACAATTGTGTCGTGTCAAGTTATATTCTATGAGTAAAATTCGAATTCAATTAACTAATCACCAAATTCATTACGAAATTCTCAAAAATTATTTATAATTCTAAGATCAAATTTGATCCTCGGTCGATTAGTCTCATCTCGCAATATTAACATGTGAAACTGTGTAATTTTAAAGTAATCGAAAAAACATTAATCAAGAGGTGTAAGTCAAAAATAATGAACAACAAGAAACCTAAATTTGGGAGCTACGAAGTTTCAAGAACGATGATTCCTCGTACACATGGCAAATTATGGAATGTTAAGACAAAATTAACGAACAAAACAATACTCTGAAATTTCATATTAAATGATATAAAAAAATTATAAACTTTGGGAAGCGAATATGAATCCGTAATAATGGATATTCTTATGACATATTTATCTTTATTTATTATTATTTTACTACGTATCATATATTCATGTTAATTGCATTTATTTTTGTATTCAAATTAATCGTTCTTTGTTAATTTATATTAATAATAAAATTTTAATAACACATTAATTTTATTAAATTAATTAATTTTTTTAATAATAATATTGTATTCTTTATTATTTTATGCTTAATATTATATTATTAATTTATCTTTTATTATTTATTGTTGTTTCCATTATTAATTTTATTAATTGTTTGATTATATATTTAGAGATAACAATAATTGAAATAATAGTTTTTATTATTTAGTAATAATAATAAATTTTTTATAATTAATTATATTATCATCTAATTTTTTATATTTCTTCATATTTCTATTCTATTTAATATTTTTTATAATTAATATTATTATTATAAGTATCGATCATATATCTACTTTTATCATAAATTCATGTATTATGAATGAATACCAATATGTATTATGAATGAATACTCAATATGTATTATGAATGAATATTGATGATACAAAAAAGTATAATAAATACTCATAAGTATTATGAATTATTACTCAACTGAGCTTATGAATGAATACTAATAATTGATATAAAAAATTATAATGAATGAATACAAATAAATATTATAAATGATAACTCTCATAAGTTGATTAATCGTTCACAATACTTATGAACGAATACTCATAAATATAATGAAAAAAATACTAAAAGTATAATTGAGTATGTTATTAATTGTATTTTATAATGAAAAATACTAAAAAGTCAACACCAACATTGATTCCATTTATCATGACCACTGGAAAATTGAGTATTTTCTAATCAAAATTGAGTATCATAATGCAAAATAAGATATTTGTTAACACAAATTAAATACATTTTGGGTCAAATAATGTTTAATCTTATTTCATGATGAATACATAAAATAATATGTCATCCTAATACATTTTCAATGACAACACCAACACATACTTCATTTATGGTGACCACTTGAAAATTGAGTGTTTTCTCATCAAAATTGAATATCAACATGATAAAATCAAGTATTTGTTAAATCAAATTAAATACTTTTTACGGCGAATTAAATATTTAATTGTATTCCTTGATAATTAATCAACATGTTTAGTAAAATATGGTCAACAAAAAGTGGAAACTAAAATTTAGACTTTGAGATGTATCGATTCATAAAAAATAATATACATGAACGAAATCTTAATCGAAACATGGACATAGAGATTTTTCTCAAATTTACCGATATGAAAATTATGGATGCCATGTGCATTCAGTTGATGACTGATCCAACAATACATAAAAACTCATATGAAAACTTCTCATTTATCAATTTTATGATATAAATCTTTTACTCGACCGCCTAATGAAAAGTTATCACTTTTTTATAATAAGAATATTACTCATAACTCTAAATAAAGATTAAATTAACTAAGGATGTCAATTCGGGTCTGGTTGAGCAGTAGTACTATTCAAAAATTGTTCAACCCGAACCAAACCCAAACCCAAACCCAAACCCAAACCCGAACACGATCAACCCGATTTTGAATTTTTTTAAATTTTTTTTAAAGAAAATAAAAAAATATTTTAATTAAACGCATAATAACAAAATCTCTCTCATATATATGATTTAAATTTGAAAGTCTAATTGTAGAAAAATAAAATATATTTACTAAATCAAATAAACAATTATTTAAAAAATAAAAAAAATGTTCAAAATAAATATGAAATTATGAAAATTTATAATATAAATATACAATAAATATTTTTTCAGATATACAATATATAAAAATATAGGCAATATTTATTAATTATATTTTTTTAAAAAAAAATTAAAATTTTCGGGTCTACTCGGGTCAACCTGAACTTAACTCAACCCAATCATTTTTTCCGAGTCAGCTATCGGCTCCAACAAAATCTGAACCGAACTCGAAAACCTCAAATCCAAACCCAATTTTTTTTAGTTGAACCGTATCGGATTGGTGAATCATGTCTTATTTTTACATCCCTAAAATTAACATATCTCACACAAATAGACCTATGCAAAAGACCTACCTAACCGACAATTTTTATAACCGACAATTTTTTATTTTAGTTTAGAAATTTTAGACCAAAACTGATATATCCTCACACGCTTAGTTTGGTCGGTCGTGTTATCTATTTATTATTTTATTATTTATGTTAGTCAAAATTTATGACCAACCAGAAATCAAGGACACGTTGCAGCCCCTTTGTGGGTCCAAGGTTCCACGTGTCTTTCTACGGGCGACTCGGGATATTTTAGAGACAGTTGGTCGGTAACGGTTGCGGTATCACAAAAGATACCTGAGAATCCAACGGTTTCGACGTAAATCCGCGGTGATGTGATACATAACTAAATTTATCCACCTATCTAGAAATTGAACATTTCTGACAATGTTGATACTGCTGTGGGAAAATTGTGATGGTTAATGGAGTAAATCTATTGTGAGACGGTCTCATGAATCTTTATCTTTGAGACAGGTCAATCCTACTGATGTTTACAATAAAAAGTAATATTATTAGCATAAAAACTAATATTTTTTCATTAATGAACCAAATAAGAGATCCGTCACACAAAATACGACCAATGAAACCGTTTCACACAAGTTTTTACTTGGTTTAATGAGTCGGATTAGTTTAAACCCGAATCGATCCGACTTAATTTTGTTTGACGTCCAAATCCGATAATATAATCGAAGTGGAATGGTTTGTAGGAACAATATTCCGTCTATGTGGTTGAGAATCATTGAGCTATAATTACGAAGATAAAATTATTTTATTATAATATAATTTTTTTAATTTGTAAATAATCAATATCATCGATATATTCTTTTTTTTATTTTTAATAAATATATAGTCAAAAAAATTTCTTGTGATGTTTATCTGTTAAACGATATTATTATAAAAATTTAACGATGATATTGATAATTTAATGATATAATTTTATAAAAAAAGGAGTAAAATTGATCCGATAACCTGATTAGACTAAAAATGTCACACGTATTACATTCTTGAATCTTGACCAAAAATTAATATTTTGTTAATTATAATGTAAAATATATAAACTGCGAATTCTGTGTGTGGAAATTAATTTTTTTTAAAAAAAAAAAAATCACGAGGTGACTTCGTGTGCGAGTGTGTGTGTGTAAGATGACGACATACTGTTGGGAAATAAGCCAAAATAATATCTAAGAAATGTTTTAAAAAAAAATCTAAGAAAGAAAAACAAAGAAAGCGGAGCCAAACAATATTTAATTTTGACAAAAATTTATGTGAGATGGTCGTATTTTGTGAAACAGATCTCTTATTTAGGTCATCCATGAAAAAAAATTATTTTTTATGCTAAAAGTATTACTTTTTATTGTGAATATAGATAGGACTGACCTATCTTACAGATAAAGATTCTTTAGACCGTCTCACAAGAGACATGCTCATTTATTTTTTTCTCAATTCACACGTTTTCAGAGTACACATGGTGGATCCAGTATGGGTGCATAAATATAGTTGTTTCATTCAAAAAATCAAAAATATCTAGATTTATCCAAAAATATCCTTTATCAAATAGATTTTTTTTAAAAAAATTTATATTCTGTAAATTTTTATAAGTGGATTTTTTAGAGTAAAATATTTATAAACATTAAAACTTTGTATTTATTAGTTCAATTTAAAAATATCAAAATCAAACTTTTAAACTTAGATCTAAAATTTTTATACTACTATTTAAAGAAATTTAAACTATAATTTATGAAGTAGCTCCATCTCTTTAATATCAATTACTTAGTTTCATATTGTTAATTTTAAATCAACACAAAAACTCTTGTAAGACGGCCTTACAGATCAATTTCGTGGATCGAATCTCTTATTTGGATCATCAATGAAAAAATATTATTTTTTATGTTTAGAGTATTACTTTTTATTGTGAATATCGGTAGGGTTGAACCGTCTCACAGATAAAAATTTGTGAGACCGTCTCACGAGAGACTTATGTACCATTATATTTGATTTAAGAGTATGTCTCTTGTGAGACGGTTTCACGAATCTTTATCTATGAGACGGGTCGGTCCTACCGATATTCATAATAAAAAGTAATACTTTAGCATAAAAAGTAATATTTTTTCATGGATGATCCAAATAAGAGATCCGTCTCATAAAATACGACCCGTGAAACAGTATCAGACAAGTTTTTGCCGTAAAATATTATCAATTTCTCTAAATTTCAAATTATAATTTGAGCTATTATTTATCGTAAAAAAAAGTCTTAATCCAAGTTAAAAAAAAATAAACCTGTAATTTTCCTTAGATTTGATTGACCAACTGCCACTGACCAAAATCAAGCAGACATCTATTTAATTTAGAATTTGTATTAATCTAGAATTTGCCAAGTGTTAACTAACTGTGAACCTTCGAGTATTTTCAAATTTGATTTAGTATTAAATAATTAATTATTAAAAATGACTATCGTTATCTCTCCCACCGCCCAAATCTCTCCCCCACATTCCTCGCACATTCACGTGACCGTCAGATCTATTCTTCCCCACGTGTATGGTCCAGATTCAATTAATTTACTTTTCCCCGGCAAGATAACCAAGACAACGTCGTACTAAGCAAATATCACTTCAACGACGTCGTTTTTGCTTGCCAGTCTATATATACAGGCCGAGCCCTGCATCCCAGAACCACAACACAAACTACACTCTAAAACAGCGAAATTTGTTCACTCAATTTGATTTTCGTGAAACATTAATCGGAAATTCGATAATCATGGCTCCGGAGATTTCTAACGCCGCCTTAAGACAGGCCTCCTCCGGGTTGTCGAAAGCCGGCAGCATGCAGAGTCGGGCTTATGTCACATTCTTGGCTGGCGATGGTGATTATGTGAAAGGTGTCGTGGGGCTGGCCAAAGGGTTGAGGAAGGTGGATTCTGCTTACCCTCTAGTGGTGGCGGTTCTGCCTGATGTCCCGGCTGAGCACCGCCGTATTCTGCTGGAGCAAGGGTGCATAGTCAGGGAGATCGAACCTGTTTATCCGCCGGAGAACCAGACCCAGTTCGCTATGGCTTATTACGTGATCAACTACTCCAAGCTTCGGATCTGGGAGGTAAGTCGAAAGCCCATTTGTGTTCTGTTATTTACTTGGGATTATCTCATTTTAATTTTCAAGAATAAAGATCATTTGAAAAATTTGTGCAGTTTGTGGAGTACAGCAAGATGATATACCTGGATGGTGATATCCAGGTTTATGATAACATAGACCACTTGTTTGACATGGAGGACGGCTACTTTTACGCAGTAATGGACTGTTTCTGTGAGAAGACATGGAGTCACACCGCACAATTTAAGATTGGGTACTGCCAGCAGTGCCCTGACAAAGTACAGTGGCCTAAACAGTTGGCCCCCAAGCCCTCTCTCTACTTTAACGCCGGCATGTTTGTCTACGAGCCCAGTCTTTCCACTTATCATGATCTCTTGGACATACTCAAGATTACACCTCCAACACCATTTGCAGAGCAGGTAATCTTTTTGAAGTGGAAAAAAATTTGAGAATCTATTAATCGGCCTGAACACATTTGCCCCTCCCCAATTTGATTCCTCGAAGCTTTTTAACATTTTACTGTTATAAAGTTGACATTTGAGCATGTTCTGGAGTTTGTGGATTTTAGTTTCTAGAATCTAAGTGAAGTTTTCCTTTTTGTTGTCGATGTATAGGATTTCTTGAATATGTTCTTTAGGGACGTTTACCGGCCGATTCCCAACGTGTACAACTTAGTGCTGGCCATGCTATGGCGCCACCCAGAAAACGTGAATCTGGGGGAGGTGAAGGTGGTCCACTACTGTGCCGCAGGGTCCAAGCCATGGAGGTACACCGGCGAAGAAGCTAACATGCAGAGAGAAGACATCAAAATGCTTGTAAAGAAATGGGCAGATATTTATGAAGACGAGACACTGAATTACAATTTCAACTCTGAGGCGGCGCCCGCGGCAGCAGAAACCCAACTGGCGGCGGTGCTGACGGAGGCCGGTGGTGTTCACTTCATCGCCACCCCTCCAACAGCTTGATCAGCTCAGCTTTAGTAGTTTGTCACCATGATTCTGATGCATAAGAAATGGACAAGTTCTAATTTGTAATTTTATATACTCGAGGCCTAGATGATTTGATGATGCCTAGGCTTTTTTTGTAAATGTTTAAAGAATATGTCTCAATATATATATTATATATATATCAATCAAACATATTTTGTTTTCTTGTATACCATGTATCTCTGGTTAAGCAAGCTATATATTTTTTTTTTATGATTTTCTAGCTTCTTGGACTTCCAAATTTAAGTTAAAAGAGTACTGAAAATACGAATGTAATTCAATTTAAATAGTAATTTAGTAATTAAATCCTCAACATATCAAGAGATAAAATTGAAAAGACTTCCAAATGGTATTTCCGAGTGATCTCAGATCCAAAACATGGATCTGAGGATCCCATCTCTTGTCATCTTCATCACCACGGATGAACAATGACGCCGGGAGTAATCGGATTCCAACCTATTCGAAGGGTGGAGAGCATCGGAAGTAGCGTAGGTGTACCTACAAGAGGTGGTTGACCCAACTTTACACCAAAGTGTTAGAGTCGGGTTTTCGTTTCTATTCGGACTAGAATTTTCTAAACTATTATTGAGTTAATATTGACAGATGGAGTCCCAGGCTACCAGAAAATAAGACAAAATTTTATGTATAAAAAATATCGAAAAAAAACAAATTACTCGAGCTACCGTCCGTGCCGAGCAACACATGGCAGCTAGCTATGACATATATGCAATCTTGTTTATCGCCACATAGCAGCTTGCAATAAATTTCAGACACTGTAGCTATAGATTACATTCTTTTGTGTCATTTTTGCTATAATCTCATATTATACTTTCATTTTTGCCATAATTCACTGGATTTTTCTGTCAAAACATATTTATGTTCAGANTCGAAATACATTATTTAATTCCAAATATGTTAATTAACCATTTACAAATTAGTCTTTTAAATATGTTAAATTCGAAATACATTATTTAATTCCAAATATGTTAATTAACCATTTACAAATTAGTCTTTTAAATATGTTAAATTCGAAATACATTATTTAATTCCAAATATGTTAATTAACCATTTACCATCTTTACGTTAATTTGCTAGAACACAGACATAATCTAAAAGATTATATTTTACTTTAACAAGACCAGATATTATAGTATACTTACACTCTAAGCCATACTAAAATCTTATAATTTTATTATATATTGCTAATATAAATTAATGTATTGCAAACAAATTAATAATATTCAATTTCTTTTTTCAAACATCTAAATTGGCAAATATTACATCCAAAATAATGGAATTTTTTGAAATGTTGAAAGAGAAAATTATGATATGGTACTATCATTAATAAACTAAATATATTAGACTATGAAAACAAAAACAAACTTTGAAAATTATATAAGGGTGTCAAAATCAGACACGACCCACCAACTCGACATGATTCAACCCGGAAAAAAACAGGTTTGGGTTTAGGGTTTTCGGGTTCGGGTCAAATCGGGTTGGACCCGATAGCTGACCCGAAAAAATTGATCCGGTTGGGTTGGGTTCGGGTTGACCCGAAAATTTTAAAATTTTTAAAAAAATATATAATTAATTAATATTTCTTACATTTTTATATATTGTATTTCTAAAAAAATATTTATTATATATTTATATAATAAATTTTCATAATTTAATATTTAATTTGAAATTTTTTTATTTTTTAAACAATTGTTTATTTGATTTAGTAAATATATTTTATTTTTCTACAATTAGATTTTTAAATTTAAATCATATATATGAGGGAGATATTGTTATTATATGTTTAAATTAAAATATTATACATATATTTTGAATTTTATTTAATTTTCTTTAAAAAAATTTTTTAAAATCGAAATCGGGTTAATCGGGTTGATCGGGTTGATTCGGATTCAGGTTCGGTTTCGAGTTCGGGTTGAGTGTTTTCGAGTTGACTCGGGTTCGGGTTGGGTTCGAGTTGAGCAATTTTTGAATAGTACTATTGCTCAACCCGACTCAACCCACCCGAATTGACACCTTTAAAATCATCCAATAAAAAAATATTTTATGAATGATAAATTTACATATTTTATGAATTTTATAAAAATGCTTGCGAATCAAACTGAAAAATGCAGAATGGAGTAAATTTATTTTAATTATTTTTTAAAAATGAATATGATGTAACTGTTGAAATTTAATATTTTAATATTGAATATTTGAATATTGAATGTTGAATATTTGAATGTTGAAAATTAGGTAAAATTAGGTGTTGAATATTGAAATTTGTGTGTGATGGTGAAATTAATGATGTAATTTATTTTTGGATTATTTGTAAAGATTTTCTATAAATAGATATCTCATTTGTGAAGAAAATCACAATTGAATTGAAAGAAAAATATTATAAAGTGTGTAGTGTGATAATTTTGAGAGTTTGAGATTTTTACTTTTTATCGTAAATTTTTACTTTTTCACAACACGTTATCAGCACGAAGCTCTAAAAGTC
>NC_133319.1:15905402-15906491 GCF_012295235.1 Primulina huaijiensis
GATAGTGGTACAACGCACACTATCCTCCGAGATAAAAGATATTTCTTGGAACTAAAACCAACAAAAACAACGGTGAATACAATATCAGGTCCTGTAGACTTGATTAAAGGATGTGGTAAAGCACAATTTTTGTTACCTAATGGTACAAAATTTTTGATCAATGATGCTTTATATTCACCACAATCGAAAAGAAATTTGTTGAGTTTTAATGATATATATTCCCATGGGTATGATACTCAAACAATGAATGAAGGGAATGAGAAATATATGTGTCTTACCACATATAAATCAGGAAAGAAATATGTGATTGAAAAACTACCAATGCTCCCTACTGGATTGCATTATACACATATACGTCCCATTGAATCAAACATGGTAATTGATAATTCTTCAATATTAACCAATTGGCATGATCGATTAGGACATCCTGGTTCAACAATGATGCGAAGAATTATAGAAAATACACATGGTCATCCATTGAAAGACCAGAAGATCTTTCAGAATAATAAGTTTCAATGTAAAGCATGTTCTCTTGGAAAATTTATTATAAGACCATCACCATCCAAAATCCAAACTGAATCACAAATGTTTCTTGAACGTATTCAGTGTGATATTTGTGGACCAATCCATCCACCATGTGGACCATTCAGATACTTTATGGTATTGATTGATGCCTCCAGCAGATGGTCACATGTATGTTTATTGTCAACTCGAAATGTTGCATTTGCAAGATTACTTGCTCAAATAATAAAATTGTGGAATCAATTTCCCGATTATACAATCAAGAAAATTAGACTTGATAATACTGGTGAATTTACTTCCCAGACTTTCAATGATGATTGTATGTCTATGGGAGTCATTGTTGAGCATCCTGTTACTCATGTACATACACAGAATGGATTGGCTGAATCATTGATTAAACGTCTGCAAATGATTGCTAGACCAATGATTATGAAAACAAAGCTTCCTATTTCTATATGGGGACATGCAATTTTACATGCCGCTGCATTAATTCGCATCAGACCAAGTGCATATCATAAATATTCCTCATTGCAGCTTGCATTTGGTAAAAAACCAGACATTTCTCAT
>NC_133319.1:15907741-15908515 GCF_012295235.1 Primulina huaijiensis
TGTCAGAACCACAAACTGACGAGAATCATGAAATCTCTATCAATTATATTAATACTGGAAAAATATGGAACCGAAAAGATATAGAAGAAATTGATGATATATTTTCTTATAATGTGGCAATCGACATCATAAATGATAATGAAGATCATGAACCAAAATCTTTTGGTGAATGTAAAAATCGACATGATTGGATAAAATGGAAAGATGCCATCCAGGTTGAATTGGATTCGCTAAATAAACGTAATGTTTTTGGACCTATAGTCCTTACACCTGAAGGTGTAAAACCTGTTGGATACAAATGAGTTTTTATTCGAAAGCGAAATGAGAAAAATGAAATTGTAATATCTAAACCTCGACTTGTTGCAAAAGGTTTTTCTCAAAGGCCTGGAATTGATTATGAAGAAACTTATTCTCCCGTGATGGATGCAATTATGTTTCGGTATTTGATTAGCCTGACAGTATCTGAAAATTTAGAAATGCGTCTTATGGATGTTGTTACAGCTTACTTATATGGATCACTTGATAGTAATATATATATGAAAATCCCTGAAGGATTTAAGATGCCTGAAGCACAAAGTTCAAAACCCAGATAATGTTATTCTGTGAAATTACAAAGATCATTATATGGGTTAAAACAATCCGGCCGAATGTGGTATAATCGGCTAAGTAATCACTTGATGAAAAAGGAATATGTAAATAATTCAATATGCATTTGTGTTTTCATTAAGAAAACAACATCCGGATGCGTAATTATTGCTGTATATGTTGATGATT
>NC_133319.1:15909113-15916013 GCF_012295235.1 Primulina huaijiensis
AAAGGCACTTCCTACGACAATATTCAGAAAGCATATATATAATATTGGGATGCGTAATCTACGAAATCTGTGAAGAATTGTTCGTGTCAACATGAGGGAGAGTTTACGTGACTGCACTCTTTTTCCCTTACTATGGTTTTTATCCCAAATGGGTTTTTCCTAGTAAGATTTTTAACGAGGCAGTATAAAAACACGTAATGAAGACAATCATTATGATCATCATCACAAGGGGGAGAGTTGAAATTTAATATTTTAATATTGAATATTTGAATATTGAATGTTGAATATTTGAATGTTGAAAATTAGGTAAAATTAGGTGTTGAATATTGAAATTTGTGTGTGATGATGAAGGTAATGATGTAATTTATTTTTGGATTATTTGTAAAGATTTTCAATAAATAGATCTCTCATTTGTGAAGAAAATCACAATTGAATTGAGAGAAAAATATTATAAAGTGTGTAGTGTGATAATTTTGAGAGTTTGAGATTTTTACTTTTTATCGTAAATTTTTACTTTTTCACAACAGTAACTAAATTGTAATTAGGTGTGTGCAATGTGCAACGATTGATTCAGCTTGATTTTATTAAACTCCGGATTGGTTTTCTGGTTTTGGGCTTTTCAAATGCCTAATCCAAAAATCAAATCATTTTATTTTAGTTCGGTTTAATGTTTTCGAATCATTATTTGTTTAATATAGTTATGGTAATAAATTGAGCTCAAAATCAAGTTGTATGCTTTAAAATTCTATTGAATTGCTTTTAAAATCTCGAAATTTTACAAATATATTATTAATAATTTTGTTGTTTATGTCATTACAGAATGAATTAGGTTTTTTGTGAGACGATCTCACGAATCTTTATATGTGAGACGGGTCAACCATACCGATATTCACAATAAAAAGTAATACTTTTTCATGGATGACCTAAATAAGAGATCCGTCTCACAAAATACGATTCGTGAGACCGTCTCACAAAATTTTTGCCAACAGAATGTATCAACCAACTGCTATGTTTCATGCCTTTTTCTTTATGTGGTATTTTCAAAATTAATCCAAGATTTGGTATTGAATAGCTTGCCTTTTCCATACAAAGTCCCGAAAGTTAGAAATCAGTAAATTACCAAAGTACTAAATTTATTTTTTTTAAAATTACCAGATATTAACAAATATGAAAATCTAAAAATTTAATGAATGGATTGATTGCCTGTCCTTTTCTTATCACAAACTAAGCAGCAAAATGGACCTTCATTCATTAATGATGATTTCTTGTGCACTGAATGTGTCACTGACCTTATTGCTGTCCATACCGGAGTGGGTTTTTGACAGTCCAACACAAAAACAAAGAGATAGACGCAATGGGCACACTATCGCAATGGGCACAAATAAATTTGAGAATCTTTCGTGTGATTTTACAAATAAATACATTAAATCTTCTCTATATTGATGAACAAGCACACGGTTCATTTAATACCGGATATATAGATTTGAGTTCTCAAAGAAAAAGAAAGTTAAAAACCAAAGATTTCTGAATGTTTTAATGATACTCGTGCCTCATGATTTCTCAATCATGAATCTGAGGAGTGGCTACTTATGAGCCTCGAGGACATTGTGTTTGTGACAAAGGAAAACTCCCTATTGAAATGGTCTGATGCTGGTCTACAGCAGTTGAAAGGTGTCCACAGCTTCCATAGAGTATGTCGAAATCGATGTAGTTTTGTGCCTTAACAAAGAAATGTAATGTCTTGGTTTGGCCAAATCAAAATGCAACAGCATCCCGACAGCTTCCATTCGACACTGGTGTTTTTACTTGTTATGAGCTTGCTGACATGGTGTAAAATATGCGATCTGCGAGCCCAAGCATTACGTTTCAATTGCTGTGTCACAGTGACAGCGACACAAGATGGTGGAGGCAACTTTTACCACCCAATACCTAAGAGATTAGTTTCTTTCTCCTCTTCATCCATGTTAAGTAGAACGTCATCTGCACATATTGTATGCTCCCGTCTCTTCATTCTCTGAATCATTTCATTCAGCATCCCCTCTATCTCCTTGATCTGAGGATGCAATTTATCTCCAACAAGGAATTCCTGAACGACACCATTGGTTTCAATCATGCTACATCCAGGAGTTTTAACAACACCTTGATGCGTCATCATCTCTCTGATCTCCCGAACGTCAACCCAATTACCTTTCGACGCGTATATGTTGGACAATAAAACATGAAAACCATCATGCTCAGGCTGAAGTTCGATCAGTTTCCTCCCTATTCTTTCTCCCATTTTCTTGTCACCATGTTTTTTGCAAGCACCGAGTAGAGCACCCCAAGTGGCTATATCTGGTGCCATTGGCATTGTGTCAATCACTTCCTCAGCTTCCTTGAGCAAACCCGTGCGTCCAAGAAGGTCAACCAAACATCCGTAATGTTTGATATTTGGTTTGATGTCGTATATTTTAACCATTGAATCAAAATATCGGCGTCCCTCATCTACAAGACCCATATGTCGACAAGCACCAAGAACTGCCACAAAGGTGATTTCATTAGGCACTGTTCCACTTTTCTTCATCTGCTCAAATATCTCGAGTGCCTTTACTGCCAGCCCATTAGTGGCATAGCCGAGGATTAGAGCATTCCATGAAGATACCCCAGTTTCCTTCATGCCACAAAACACCTCCATTGCATTTTCTATGCTTCCACATTTCATGTACATGTCTATAAGAGTAGTCCCAAGAATCGTGTTAACCCTCATCCCGTTCTTTCGTATGTAAGCATCTACCCATTTACCTTGGTCAAGTGCAGCAAGGTGGGTACAAGCTGAAACTACGCTAACCAAAGTGGTCTCGTCAGGCTTAACGCCTGCACGCTGCATGTCATTAAACAATGCTAAAGTCTCAGAGAATTTACTAAGATGGGTATAACCAGATATCATTGAACCCCATGTTACAACATCTTTTTCAGGCATGTTATCAAACAACTCCCTAGCTTTTTCAATCAATCCACATTTGATGCATCCAAATATCATAGAATTCCAAGAAATCAAGTCCAGTACACAACCCGAATCAAACAGTTTCTGTGCTTCCAACACGTCCCCACATCTGGAGTACATGTTAATCAAAGCATTCTGTGGATTCACATAAGGTTCAAAGCCAATTCTCAAGACTAAGCCGTGAACCGTTTTCCCCATTCTGATACTTAACAGATGTGAACACGCAGAAAGCACTGTAACAATTATGACATCATCTACACCAACACCATTCAAATGCATATTAACAAACAGATTCAAAGCCTCTACATACATCCCATTCTGCTCATAACAAGATATTAATGCGGTCCAGGATATGAAATCCTTTCTCTCCAGTTCATTAAACAATTGATACGCCTCACTCACCCTGCCACTTTTACCCAACAACACTATCATAGAATTTGAAGCAATCACATTCTTTTTCGGCATCCAAGCATAAAAAATCTTTGCCTCTTCGATATTTTCCATCGAAACATATCCTGCCAACATAGTATTCCAGGAAATCAAGTCCAGCACAGGACTTCCATCAAACACCTTCCTAGCATCATCTATATTACCAGACCCGCTATACATACTAATGAAATTATTCACCACATAAACATCATCCTCAAAACCCATTTTAACCACGTGATCATGCAACTCTTTCCCCTCAAATTCTAAACCACCCAGAGAGCAGCTCTGTATCAAGATTGGGTAAGTATAATTATCAATGCACAAGAAACCGTTCTTTAACATTGTTTTGTACAGCAAGATCGAATCTTGGACAATGTTTCTCTGCACATATGCCCGCATCATGGTGTTCCAAATGAACCCATTCGAGTTCTCGACGTTGATGAAGATTTTGTAAGAATAACCAATGTGAACAAAGGGTGAATCAGTGGAAAACTTAAGGATTCTGCTGGCCCCATAAGTGTCCTTGATCAGCCCAGTGCTGATCATCTGACACAAAATTTGATTGAAACACTTGAAACCTTGGCATTGTTGCAGTAAAGAGTCCAAAATTGAGCAAGAAATGGTGGTTCTCGAAGGGAGTTTGCTGCTTAAAAAGGACCCGATACCTGGGAACGCACTTTTCTTTACTAAACTCATGCGGATGCATACTTCATGCAAGCACAAATGCCAATAGTAAACAGAGACTTGGATGAGCAGAGGCAGGTATTACTTTCTTGTGTTTATTACTGGTAGCCTACTGAATCAGCGCTTATATTAAAAAACAAAGTATAGCATAATGTTTTTTTTAAAAAAAAAAAGAAGTGGAAATCATAATTTGCAATTGAAATTTGTTTGAACCTATCTATGTACATTTTTTTTTAAGAATGGGTTGCAATTATGAATTAATCACATCGAAGAGTACAACTTTGGACAAAATGATGGGAATGACATCCCTAAAATCAGAATTACAACGAGATTGCATGCTACTTTTGGCTAGTAGGTGAGCCACTTGGTTGGCTGGCTTGAGAGCAGTGTACGATTGAAGCACCATCGGATCTTTAGCACAAACTTCGAATCTCTGCAGCTAGCAATTCATCCATGGAAAACGGGGAAGAAACTTGTATAGCCTGGATCATTTTCTTCTCATCAGATTCAACTAACCACTTTGTTTCCCCATCTCTGACTGCCATCATATCAGCTACATGATGGGAGAAATCCTCGATACACTTTTGCAGCGGCGAATTAGACAATCCCATTATGGTCATGAGCCACTAATCCCACGGTAAAAAAATCCAGTGAAGCAACTACTGAAGGGTCCAAATTAACTTTGATAAAGCCAAGTGGTGGTGGTCGACAAGTTCGATTAGCAACCGGAATGATTTGTGCACCGGCAGAGATTTATGAAGGATATGAAGCATAAAATTTATCCAAAAACTATTTATTTGCACGGTTTGTTGTACAATGTAAATCATCTATCTTCGTGCCTAAAACCTCATGAATTTGTTTTTGGACTTTACCCAAAAAACCTCATATTAATGGATATATGTTCCATCTTATTAACCCATGATTTTCTTTGTGTATTTTCAATATAAGACTTCAGTTGAATTCGTTATAATCCTTCCCTCAAACGAAGGACTACCATACTTCTCATGGTCCGGACATCCCCTCAATCCCATCCGTCCATCCTCGAGGCCACTATTCTCCACTACATTGGGCAACACAGCGCACACCTTATGGGAAATACTTGGAGCACCGTTTGCATCATTCTCATCACAAATTTGCTGGGAACCCTTACCTCCTTCGTTTAAGTATCCGAGGATTTCACCTTAATGGGCTCTGATGCCACTTGTCATACAATGAAAATAATATATCTCTACAATGGTATGATATTGTCAACTTTGGATTTAAAACCTCATGAATTTTCTTTTGGAATTCACCCAAGAGGTCTCATACAAATGGATATATCATTCCATCTTATTAACTCATGATCTTATTTGTGTGAGATTTTGATTGAATTCCCAACATACATAACGTGGCGATGAGATCCTACCTTCAAAAACAAGTTTATTTCTAGCTAACCACAAACTCCAGCGTAACAAAACAGAAGTTTGAAGGTCTTCCCCTTGNTCCATCTCCTCAAAAATTATGGGGTCCACGAGCCACATATTCATTACATTAACACTTTCCCATTATTAACTCACACCCACATTCATTTAATATCAACTTTCATTATTTATGAGTCCCACTGTCCACTTACTCATTTTTTTTCTTTTTAATTATTTCAATATCTTTCTAATATTTTTAAAATTTTACAACAAATATTACTAAAAATAAATAGGATTATTATTTTAAAAATAACTTAATTCCAATATTCATTAAAATATTATTAAGAAATGAAATTTTTTTTTCAGAACATGCCTTAATTAGCGACGGTTTTTCAAAAACCGTCGCAAATAGCGACGGTTGTTAAAAAACCGTCGCAATTAGCGACTTTTTAAAAAAATCGTTGCAAGTAGCGACGCTTTTCAAGTTGCGACGGCTTACGAAAAACCGTCACAACTTGCGAAATAATGCTGTTCATTCTAATGAATTTCTTGGCTGCCATGTCAGCCAAAATTAATAACTTCTACACCCACATTGGTGCATGAACATTAATGGGCGTTAATAATCACCCATTAATGCACCAATGTGGGTGCTCTTATGAATTGAATTCTACGATTACAGTAGAGGGTTCAAGCAGAGATAGAGGTGAAGAGAGAATACAGTTTCAAACTTTCTTTTCGATCTTGCGATTTATCGGTTTATCCAATCGACGAACCGACTTCAGTTTTGGGATCGTTGACACAAGGTCTTCGATTTGAGGTATAAATTTTATAGTTTTGGTGATGTTTGAAATTCGTCGATTTTTGGAATAAATCCGATAAATTGTTAAATCATACAGCAATTGAAGATTGTTGAATAGTGTATGATCTTAACGAAGTAGAGAATATTATCGTGATGTTGTTTTGAATTATTCCCCATTTATTATAATTAGGGATTTTTAATCGTTGGACTGAGATTGGAGAGTAGTTTGTCAGTTGTTATTAATTCTGATTATATATTTGGAGTCTACGAAGTATAGGCTACATGTTGATATAAAGTTTTCCTAATTTGACGGATGTTGTAAAATAGCATATTATTTGAAGTTAATTAATTATGGTGTATTTGATGGTAGTATTGTGAATTAAATACACCAGAATATTAAATTGTTAAACGATAAGAATTTATAATCGAGTTTTATATTTTGTTGAATTAATTGTTGTTGGGCTATTTGCTGTGCTATATTGAGGTTTTTATAATTGTGTTGATACGATGACAATGATCTGAAAATTGTTGTTGAATTATTTAGATACATCACAAGCTTTGGGATCAAAGAAATAGCCAGATTATATATATACTCGATTATCAGG
>NC_133319.1:15916113-15952251 GCF_012295235.1 Primulina huaijiensis
TAAAGTCAAAGTCTTTTAGTGGAATCCTTCCTGAAAGAGGAAGAATGAGTGACGTAAGAGTATTCAATCTCCGAACATCCATAAAAAACTCTGTGTCTCTTACTTCGTGCAAACTGTTATTTGTTACTCATATTCATACTGTTTAGTTTGTCAAATCTCTAGAAATATCTGTTGAAAAATGTGAACCGTTTTCCGCACACATCAGTAGTTCACCTCTTTTGACCGTTTGAGAAAGAATTTTTCGAACCGCCTGAAAACGGTTGAAAATATAATTTTAAACAAGAAAATTTGAAAGAGTTCATTCACCCCCCCCTCTAAACTCTTTCCCGATCCCAACAGGTTGGCCCAGGGCCTGTAACCATGGTTATAACCTTCCCTTAGCATGTCTAGGACGTGATCAAGACGGCCTTTCAAGGCTTGGTTCACGTAGGTTTCAAGATTTTTAAACAACAAGTCAAGTGCCCCACGGTTTCATTTTCTGATTTTGTGTGACTTGGCTTCGGATTTTGGGGGTTGCGTGTATCTCGGTTGGCTTTTAGCCCTTAGCCATGGTTCACACAATACCTCATGATGTCTAGATCAAGCCATTGTCGATCATATGGTCATTGGAATGATATGAGACAGCAAGATAAAGCAACACCCCCACGGTACAACACATGGTGTTCTCGGGTGAAGCTTTGGATTTGTCATAGGTGTTTGCTTAGATTGGGGTTGGCTTTTAGCCCTTAGCCATGGTTCAAGTCACACCTTAGGATGTTGGTAAGAGACTCTGGTCAGTGGTTCAAGCCCCAATGGCCAATAGCCTCGTAACGAAGCAAAGGAAGCACGGCTGCTGTCACAGCATTTGACAGCAGCAATGGTGCGGTTCAGGAGGCTGTTGTGAGTTCTTGGTTGGCTTTTAGCCTATGGCCTTGGACTGGATAGTACCTCATCAAGTTAGAAATGTCATATTTTTGGCCGTTTGTGATTTTGTTGAGTTTAGAGGTCGTACGAGAATTTACGGTACAATGTGCCAAAGTGACTCTCAAAAGAGCGTTTTATGGTTTTGGCCTCCATTCACATTTCCTCGTGTATTACAGCCTTATGGACATTTTTCTTAGTATATTAGGAGTACTTTAAGCATGGTTAAATGTTGGTGCAATGTTGTTTGGAGTTAGAACGAAACCATGATTAAAAAACTAAGTTGTGGGTTTCGTTGGCCCCGTTTTTCGTTCGGTTATGGAACTTTTGTCAAGTTGAAATTATTTGCATGTGTCTCATGTTAGAATTAAGTCGCAGCAAGCCTGGGAACGATCCAACTAATTTGGTAAAACATGGTTATAATTATATTACGTGCATAAAATATAAAATGTTTATTTTTGAGATATATACGATATGTCTTGTGGCCGCCTTACGCTTATGGGATCTCTCTATCCGGTGACTTACGACCGGTTTGTCATTATGTATGGGTACGGACATCCAGTCCAAGGGCTGTGGTGATCTCTACCGCCCAGTATACTGTGGTTTAATCTGATCAGGCACTCACGTTACGTTATGGGCCACTTGCGTAGAAACATTATCTCTACAAGAAAAATCTCATTATGATATTTTATGACAGGGCTCTATCGAGCAAATATTTTACATACGATTTTCAGTTATGCACGTATGTATGTTTAACCATGCAATGATTTTCACGTTACGCGTTACGATATGATATTTTTACGTTGCATGCGATCTTACGATATATTTACTCGTTACTCACGATATATGCATGTTGAGTCTTTAGACTCACTAGACTTGATTGTTGTAGGTACTGATGAGGTCGAGACCGAGGGCGGGTACCAGTGAGCTAGCTTGGGTCAGCAGTAGTAGGAACCCGATGACCTCATGTTTCAGTTTATTCATATTTTTACGTTCAAACTCAGTTATAATACATTGGATTATTTTTAAGTCGTCGTTTGAAATGCAATATGAACTTCCGCTGTTATTTTAAAGTTAAAACTATTTATCAGTTATTTTATGAATGACGCATGTTATTTATTTAAAGAGAAAAATTTTAAATAATTCCGCAAAATTTTGAATACGAAATACGGGCCTCTACAGTTGGTATCAGAGCCTATGTTCTTGTAAAGGGTTGTAATACTACTGATCTTGAGAAGCTCATGAAGTCACGTCTTCGGTCTGTAAGTTTTACGTTTACACATTTCGTTTAAAACATGAAATATTTTAACAGCACGTTTTCATGAAATATTTTATGCCTATTTTGATTATGCAGAATTTATTTAAATTTAAAGAAATAATGGAATTATGCATGTTTGTTACGGTTGGGTTATATTTATGGAACAGTATGCCTCCTAGACGCATTCTTGAGCGCACGAGAGGTGATGAGCATCGTCATGACGACGGTGGGGAGCGTAGGCAAGAGAGAGATGCACCGCCACCCCCTCCACCTGACATGAACACCCATATGTTAGCTGGGATGACTCAGTTCTTCGCACAGTTTGCGGGGAACAATGCGGCGGTAGCCAGGCCGACAGTGCCTGAGGCTATCTATGAGAGGTTCATGAAGATAAGGCCGAAGGAGTTCTCAGGGACGACGGATCCTTTGATTGCCGAGGACTGGATTAAGTCCCTCGAGGTTATCTTTCTATTCATGGAGCTTGGAGACAATGATAGAGTTCGTTGTGCAACTTATATGTTTGGAGGAGACGCTCGCCTGTGGTGGGAAAGAGCATCTGTAGCATTGAATTTGGCTACTCTGAGCTGTACGCGCTTTATAGAGGTATTCTACTCTAAATATTTTACTGACGAGGTGCGTTCCAGGTTGACCAGGGAGTTCATGACCCTGAGGCAGGGAGACATGACTGTTACGGAGTTTATCCGTAAGTTTGAGAGGGGCTGCCATTTTGTGTCCCTGATTGCAAATGATGCTGGAGCCAAGATGAGACACTTTTTGGATGGTCTGCGGCCAATCTTGCGCCGTGATGTTAGGGTGGCTGGCCCTACTACCTACGATGTCGATGTCTTCAGAGCTCTAGCTGCAGAGCAGGATCAGAATGATATTGAGAGAGATCACCAGGGTAAGTGACCATTCTAGGCGCCGCACCGCCCTCCTCATCAGCATCACCAGAGTAAGAAGCCTTTCCACGGCTCGTCCAGGAACAGAGGACAGCAACAGCAGCAGGGATGTGTAGTCCCGAAGGCATCGGAGTATCCAGTCTGTGCCAAGTGCCCCGCCGCCATACTGGAGCTTGCATGTATGGTTCGGGGAAGTGTTACAATTGTGGTAGTCCTGACCACTTGCTGAAGTATTGCCCCCAGAAGAATCTGCCTACCCAAGGCAGAGTTTTTGCCCTCCATGCAACGGAGACAAACCCTGAGACGATGCTAATGACAGGTATCTTAAAGCTTTAAGTTGTATTTGGATTTTAGTGTTTTGAGTTAAGATTTTGAACTTAGAATTGTGTTATGATTGCATGTTCTAATCAGCGTTATTTTCGAGAATTTAGGTTAGAAGAACTTTGACATTCGCGTGTCTATAAGTTTAGTTCTTGTAAACTATTGGGTTAGCATGATGTTTCGATCTTTCAGGAAGAATTTTTATAGCTGGTTCGGCTACGAATGCCTTGATAGATTCAGGGGCTACTCATTTGTTCATTTCGGAGACCTTTGCGAATTTCCTCCAGATCAAAACCATCAGACTAGATACATCGTATTCAGTAGTATTGCCTTCTGGAGAGGAGATGGCAGCTACTAATGTGATCCGAGACATAGACCTCGAACTTCATGGTAATCTTGTTTATGCGGATCTTATCGTATTGCCGATGCCAGAATTTGACATCATTCTGGGTATGGACTGGCTATTGAGGAACAGAGTTTTGATTGACTTCCAGCGGAGATCCGTTCTAGTCCGACCGCTTGTGATGGAGCAATTCTTATTCGAACCGGACAGGTACTTTCATTTACCGCGTATGATATCTTGTGTCCAAGCTAGGAAACTCATGCGTAAGGGGTGTCGAGCATTTTTAGCTACTTTTGTATCTGTTCCCGAAACACCAAGTCAGTCAGCCTCCGATGTTCCAATTGTCAGAGACTTTCTAGACGTTTTTCCTGATGACGTCGCTGGTTTACCACCTGTGCGAGAGGTGGAATTTTCTATCGAACTTATGCCGGGTACCGCACCGATCTCAAAGGCGCCGTACAGATTAGAACCGACAGATATGGCAGAACTCAAGAAGCAGATTCAGGAATTTCTTGACAAGGAGTTCATCCGCCTGAGTTTTTCACCATGGGTTGCGCCAGTCTTGTTTGTGAAAAAGAAGAATGGTTCGACGAGGCTCTGCATTGATTACTGGGAGTTGAACCGAGTTACAGTAAAGAACAAATACCCACTCCCGAGGATTGAAGACTTATTTGACCAATTGGAGGGAGCTTCAATATTCTCCAAGATTGATCTACGTTCTGGGTATCACCAGTTGAGGGTGAAAGACGCCGATATTCTCAAGACTGCTTTTAGGACTCGTTACGGCCACTTCGAGTTCCTTGTGATGCCGTTCGGTTTGACGAATGCGCCAGCAATCTTCATGGATCTCATGAATCGCTTATTTCAACTGTATCTTGATTGGTTTTTAGCCTATGGCCTTGGACTGGACAGTACCTCATAAAGTTAGGAAGGTCATGTTTTTGGCCGTTTGTGATTTTGTTGAGTTTAGAGGTCGTACGAGAATTTACGGTACAATGTGCCAAAGTGACTCTCAAAAGAGCGTTTTATGGTTTTGGCCTCCATTCACCTTTCCTCGTGTATTACAGCCTTATGGACATTTTTCTTAGTATATTAGGAGTACTTTAAGCATGGTTAAACGTTGGTGCAATGTTGTTTGGAGTTAGAACGAAACCATGATTAAAAAACTAAGTTGTGGGTTTAGTTGGCCCCGTTTTTGGTTCGGTTATGAAACTTTTGTCAAGTTGAAATTATTTGCATGTGTCTCATGTTAGAATTAAGTCGCAGCAAGCTTGGGAACGATCCAAATCATTTGGTAAAACATGGTTATAATTATATTACGTGCATAAAATATAAAATGTTTATTTTTGAGATATATGCGATATGTCTTCTGGCCGCCTTATGCTTATGGGATCTCTCTATCCGGTGACTTACGACGGGTTTACGATTATGTATGGGTACGGACATCCAGTCCAAGGGCTGTGGTGATCTCTACCGCCCAGTGTACTGTGGTTTAGTCTGATCAGGCGCTCACGTTATGTTATGGGCCACTTGCGTAGAAACATTATCTCTACAAGAAAAATCTCATTATGATATTTTATGACAGGGCTCTATCGAGCAAATCTTTTACGTATGATTTTCAGTTATGCACGTATTTATGTTTAACCATGCAACGACTTTCACGTTACGCGTTACAATATGATATTTTTACGTTGCATGCGATCTTACGATATATTTACTCGTTATTCACGATATATGCATGCTGAGTCTTTAGACTCACTAGACTTGATTTTTGTAGGTACTGATGAGGTCGAGACCGAGGGCGGGGACCAGTGAGCTAGCTTGGGTCAGCAGTAGTAGGAACCCGAGGACCTCATGTTTCAGTTTATTCATATTTTTACTTTCAAACTCAGTTATAATACGTTGGATTATTTTTAAGTCGTTGTTTGAAACGCAATATTTACTTCAGCTGTTATTTTAAAGTTAAAACTATTTATCAGTTATTTTATGAATGATGCATGTTATTTATTTAAAGATAAAAATTTTAAATAATTCCGCAAAATTTCGAATACGAAATACGGGCCTCTACAAAATGTTCACCGGTTCATCCACCTGATGGGATTGTTCTTGGACGGTTGGAATTTTTTTGGAAATATGTTTAACTGTTCTTCTCAAATCTATCTCATCATCACTGCTAGAGTCAAGGTTAGTAGCATCTAATTTATTACTTAAATTGAAACGTCTCTAACTCGTCCAACTTAAACGTCTCTAACTCTTTTTTCTTTAAAATATACTAGAAATTGTTTTTTTTAAAAGCAATGGCCGAAACACACACACACACACACACACACACACACACACATATATATATATAGGTTTGACATCTATTTTACTAAAAATTCATAACTGCAGTGAAATTCATAAAATCGTACATGTCACCAAACCTAAAAATATCATTTTTCAAAAATAGCATAACCGTCATAAATCCTCACATAACCACTATTACTTCCAAAAGTTTCGAAAATCTTTAAAGTACTAAAAAAATCAATAGTTGCGCGGAAAACTAGCAATGCATAGGTCTTCGGGTTAGTGCACCATCTGTCCAGCCAATTCAGTCATCCAACCCTCCATCTCAACAGTAAAATCCTTACCTGCATAATTCACACCTAGTGAGTCTATTGACTCAACAAGCCTTAACCGTAGTAACAAGTAATATGTAATACATCCACATGCAACAGTGAAAATACTTTTAATAAAAATAGTTTTTTCATGAACATGCATAAACTTAAAACTTTTCTTTCATCATATACTTTTCTTTCATCATATATATACACATTTCCTTTTGCAGTGAAATCCGTTCATTAATTGTGAATATCCTTTCACCTTTTGGTCGATTGATCAATCTCAGTTATAACCATGGTACCAGGCGGCTAGGCAACAGTTACCACTTTTCCGTCCTGTGCTTTGCTGAAACGTCCTCTACTTTTTAACTTTAAAATCCTAATAAATTTTTTTAAAAACATTCGAAATTCATGTACCAAAAATATTTAACATTTCCTTAAATCAAAATAATTTAACAATTCAAATCTCAAGTGCATAAAAATCCCTAAATCGTCAAATAACAAATTTCAACTTCAATTTTAACATGATCAACCTAACTACAAAATAAAGTATAGAAATATCTAATTAAATCATTAAAAAAAGTCTTTAAAACTTTGACTATCAAACTAATGCGGGAAATAAATGTCCCTCAGGAGTGTACCGCCGTACGTGATCCACTCAAGCGTCAGCGTCTCCCTCAATATCATCATAACCTGCAGTATTCAAACTTAGTGAGTCTAATGACTCAGCACGTCCTAAATATGTATAACAAATAATACATATAGAAGCACATGCATTGAAATCATATTTTTACATAAAATAAGCTTGTAAGCATAAATAAATCATAAATCGTAAAGCTTTCAATCATTTATCATTTTGGGTGAAGTTTAATATTTTAAAGTGACTAGCCTTTATCCTCTGGTTGACTGATCAGTCTTAGCTCATCATTGCGCATGGGTACAGGCACCAGGCACCGACGTAAAATGGAAATACGATCGTTGGGCTCTCTCTGAGGCTCCCTCTGTGGCCTTCTCCCTCACGATATTCTCAAAAATTATATATCATATCCTCTTTGTCACGGTCAATTCACATCCTTGAAAATATTTTTCTTTCTTTTTTAATCATAAAATATCGTGTTCTTTCCCCATTCGTAAAATAGCATTTTTAACAGTAACAATTGCAAAACTTTACCATAAATCATAAAATATCATATTTTCATCATAAACATTTTAAAATGTTATTTAGCACGCGTTATGATCTCTCGGGACACTTCCAACCCTTTTCGTACTACCCATGTGTAAAATGACTGTTTTGCCCTAGGACCATAAAATTCTCGATTTTGACTTTTTCTTACTTTTATTGTAACGTACCATACTTTTAAACTCTTTAAAATTTGCGAAAAAATAAAAATTTTCTTAAATGAATAATCAACCTTCAACATTCAATGAAAATATATTGTTCATCCAAAATATTTGCGACAAGAATGTCAAATAAAGTTGCTAAATAAAATACTTTTTTAAAAATCTCATAACCAGTATCGTAAAATCAGAGTATTAAATTTTTCATGCATCAAATCTTAAAAACATAGGTGGTCCTCGAGTCTAGCCTCCTGCTCAGTCCAAGCCAGCTCCTTGGTCCTCACCCCTCGTCTCCTCAACATCCTCCTCACCTGCATCGATCAAGTCTTGTGAGTCTAAAGACTCAACACGTATAACCTGGAAATAGCAAGTACTACATAATAAAACCACATGCACATTTAAAATAGAGTGTACATACTTGAAACTTGAACTTGCATACCAAAAGCTTAAACATACATACATAACATAGACGTGTCATCAACGTAAAACTTTTCTTAAACATTCTTGCATCATACATACTTGAACATACATAACAAAATTTTGCGTAGAGGCATATTTCAAAGCAAGTGACCCATACATAAAAGTGCCTGATCAGACTAAACCACAGTATTGGGCTGACAGAGAAAATCCACTGCCACATACATGAGATCCCCGTTCATGCTTTAACGGGTGGATTGGTCCCTGGTCATGCTTCACCGCTTTCCAATGCTGGTCTAAACCCGTTCATGCTTTAACGGCGTGGAGAGTTCCTCGGCCACGTTCACCGACTTCCAAACCCATTCATAATTTGGTCACAAGACATTTAGCATACCTAAAAAACTTGAAATATTTTCTTTTTGCACGTCAACATACTTACTTGGCATTGAGGGATTCGCTGGATCTCGCTTGGGCCGCTGCTGCAACGTACTAACACGAATTCAAATGCTTAAATTTCGTAACTTATACGTAATAAACATGCTCACCCCTAAACTTGACCAATTCCTTATGACATTCTAAATCCCTCGGGACTCGACCTAATTAAATCATCGCACTAAATTAACCAAGACATCGAACCCCAAAGCATTCAATATAAATTTTACTCAAAACTAGAGTACAAAAACCCCGTGCCTAGGTCCGGCTACGGGTCCGTGTAGGTTCGGAAATTTTACACTTCGAAAGAAACAAAGGTACGGACCCCGTGTAGAGGTCCGGGTGAAGGTCCGTGTACCTACTGGAAAAAAAAATCTGAAGGAAAGCAAGGGCACGGGCCTCGTATCAGGGTCCGTGTACTGGTCTGGGTAGCCTCGGATTGACGAACCTGCGGTAGAAATTCTTACACGACGCATACTTCTCCCAACCCAACCGAACGGACTAAGAATCGATACCTCGAGACCCATCCTAGGACACTAAGGCATTGACTTCAACCTTTAAAAACCATCAAAACGACTTCAATATCGAATGCAACAACAAACGACACAAAATCCGAGATTCGACACCATTAATCTTCCTAAGGTTTCTATTACTTCCCAAGTCATCCCTGACTCAAAACGAAACCTCAAATGGTACCTAAACACATACCATAACAAGTCCAAACGCAGTAGTGATGGCCTAGTCATGTCCAACGAAGCATGCAACTCAAACACTTCAAGAATACGTCATTAACACATTTTTCAGAAAAACGCAGTTTGAGCAGTCCCACAAAAACGATCATAACTCACTCAACTTTTATCCAAATATTTTGAATATTATATCAAATCGAAGGTATCAAAAATTTCTACGTTTTTTATGTTGAAAGATTTCCCAAATTATTGACCTAAAAAGCAAAGTTTTCAAAATACAGTGAAAAACGGAATTTCATATCTAAAAATTGTTTCAAAACTGATCCGACAAATTTTCCGCTCAAACTTGCACATCATACATGGATTTTTATGAATAAAAAGCATCGCAGCACATACTATGACATGATAGACGCAGGAAAAATAGAACATACGTGCCTTTAAATCTTTAACGTTACCGAAACAACGACACCGAAGCGGAGATGGCGCGAGGATTGATCCGGAATGATTAGTGGCTCGTTTTCCTTGAAGAAATTACACGAAAATTTGTTGGAGATTGCAAGGAAAGGGGGCGGCTGCTCTTACTTGTTAGGAACCCTAGGTTTTGCTCTCCAAAATATTAAAAAATGGATGTGTATGTGTGTTGTGTGGAAAACGTATAGATGTGTGTGTTTAAGTGTGTGTGTGTTTGTATAGTTAGGGGAATAAAAATTGGCTTAATTAGCCAATTACTTTGCTAATTAAAATACCAACTCTATTAAAAAATAATTAAAATGCTAACCCCTAATAATCTTGAATAAAATCTCTTAATTTAAAATAAAATGCATAAGTACTACATCCTTAAAGGTTTTAAAATCTTAAAATCACCTAATAAATAAATTAAGCTTTAAAATGCTAGAAATTTAATAAATCTTTTAAAATGCCCACATCCTAACTTAAAATAAAATACCGCATTAAAATTTTGCCAAAAATCGTCGCGGTCTTTTCCTCGATCCCGCCTCAAATAATCGCCTGAAACATGAAACTCGCAAAACATTTTAACGTGCTTCACATAACCATAAATAATTTAAAATAATACATTTAAATAAATCATGCATGGCCAATACTCGATTTACATTTAAATAAATGATTTAACAGTTTAATAAATGCATGGGTTTTACGTGTACTGATTTTGTGCTCTACAGTTCCTCCCCCACTTATATAAATTTCGTCCTCGAAATTAAATCTTACCAAACCATTCGGGATAAAGAATCCTCATATATGCCTCGGTCTCCCAAGTGGCTTCCTCCACTGCCTGATTCATCCACCGGACTTTGACTAGCTTGGTTACTTTGTTCCAAAGCTTACGCTCTGTCTGTCTAGGATTTGGACGGGTCTTTCCTCATAAGATAGATATGAAGCCAACTGCAACGGTTCATAGCTCAACACGTGCGAAGGGTTTGCTAGATACTTCCTCAGCATCGAGACGTGGAACACATTGTGTACCCCGACCAAATTCGGCAGTAGGGCAACACGATAAGCTAGTGTCCCAACTCTGTCAAGAATCTAACACGGTCCAATGAACCTCGGACTCAGCTTGTCTCTCTTCCCAAATCTCATAACACCCTTCATAGGTTCTATCTTTATGAAGACGTGGTCTCCTACGGCAAACTCGAGATCCCTTCTCCTCTTATCAACATAGCTTTTCTAACGACTCTGGGCGGTCTTCATCCTGTCACGAATCTTGACCACAACATCTGCAGTCTACTGAACTATCTCTGGACCAAGTTCTGCTCTTTCACCAACTTTATCCCAATGAATTGGTGATCTGCACTTCCTTCCATACAGTGCCTCATAGGGAGCCATACCTATACATGATTGGAAACTGTTGTTGTAGGTAAACTCCACTAGATGTAGCTTTTTTCCCAAGTCCCATGGAAATCGATCACACAAGCTCGCAGCAAGTCTTCTAAAATCTGAATCACTCGCTCAGACTGGCCATCTGTCTGCGGGTGAAAAGTGGTACTGAAAAGCAACTTCGTCGTGTAAGCTCTTCCAGAAGGACGATGTAAACCTCGGGTCCTTGTCGGACACAATAGAAACTGGGATCCCGTGAAATCGAACTATCTCCCTGATATAGAGCTCCGCATACTGCGTCATGGAGAAAGTCGTCTTCACTGGCAAGAAATGCGCTGACTTAGTGAGTCGATCCACTATAACCCAGATGGCATTGGATCCTCTGATTGACCTCGGTAACCCAACAACGAAGTCTATAGTAATATTCTCCCATTTCCACTCTGGGATAGGGAGCGGCTTAAGCATACCTGCTGGCCTCTAATGCTCTGCCTTCACCTGCTGACAAGTAAGGCATTCTGATACGTGTCGGCGGATGTCTCTCTTCATATCTGGCCACCAATACAGGATCAGCAAATCCTTATACATTTTGGTACGGAATACGGAGATGCATGTGCCTCTGTCAAAATATCCTATCTGATCGATCAACACTAGGCACCCACATTCTACCTCTGTATCTCAAAATACCACCAGACACTGTGTAGAGTACACTGCCCTTGGCTTCATCCTTCAGTCTCCATTTCAGTAACTGTTCATCTGAAGACTGTCCTCTATGGATACGGTCTAGCAAATCAGACTTGACTGTCAGATTAGATAGCTTAGGAGCTCTGTCCTTATGATAAACCTCTAGGTCAAACCTCTGAATCTCAGACTGAAGGGGTCTCTGAACTGACAACTGTGCTATGACTGCCACTTTTCTGCTTAAGGCATCTGCCACAACGTTAGCTTTCCCGGGGTGGTAGCTAATTTCGCAATCATAGTCTTTCACCAACCCTAACCACCGTCTCTATCTCATATTCAGCTCTTTCTGCGTGAAGAAATACTTGAGACTCTTGTGATCAGTTAATATCTGACATTTCTCGCCGTACAAGTAGTGTCTCCAAATCTTCAATGCAAAGACAACGGCGGCTAACTCAAGGTCGTGATTCGGATAATTCTTCTCATGCACCTTCAACTGCCTGAAAGCATAAGCTATAACCCGACATGCTGCATCAGCCCTACGCCTAAATCGAGCTTAGATGCATCGGTGTATACCACAAAATTGCCTTGCCCTGCTGGCATGGCTAGAACTGGCGCTGAAATAAGAGCTTGCTTCAATGTATCAAAGCTCTTCTGACACTCTTCACTCCATACGAATTTGGCATTCTTCTTGGTCAGTGAAGTGAGCGGCAATGCTATTGATGAAAACCCCTGAATAAACTTACAGTAGTAATCGGCTAAACCCAGAAAACTGCGGATCTCTGATGCATTCTTCGGCTCCACCCATTCATTAACGGCTGCTATCTTTGCTGGATCCACCTCAATACCACTACTAGATACTATGTGACCCAAAAATGCTACTTTCTCCAACCAGAATTCACACTTACTGAACTTCGCGAATAATTTGCGACTCTGCAAGACCTGTAAAACTGTTCTCAAGTGCTAGTTGTGCTCCTCATGGCTCTTCGAGTAAATAAAAATATCATCCTGAATACTATGACGAAATGATCTAGGTAGGGCTGAAATACTCGGTTCATGAGGTCCATGAAAATTGCTGGAGCATTCGTCAGTCCAAACGGCATCACTAAGAACTCGAAATTCCCATATCTGGTTCTGAAAGCCGTCTTATAAATATCTGTATCTTTTACCTTCAACTGATGATACCCTGATCGAAGAACTATCTTAGAGAACACTGTAGCTCCCTGCAACTGATCAAAAAAGTTCTCGATCCTTGGAAGTGGGTATTTGTTCTTGACCGTTACCTTGTTCAACTCTCGGTAATTGATGCACAGTATCATACTTCCATCCTTCTTCTTTACAAAAAGCACTGGCGTGCCCCATGGTGAGAAACTAGGGCGAATGAATTCCTTATCAAGGAGCTCCTGAATCTGCTGTTTGAGCTCTAACATCTCAGCTGGAGCTAAGCGGTACGGTGCCTTAGAGATTGGCACGGTGCCCGGCATTAGATCAATTGCAAACTCCACCTCTCTCTCTGGTGGAAGGCCTGTGACATCGTCTGGAAAAACGTCCGGAAAATCTCTGAATACTAGCACCTCTGATATAGATGGATTGGGCACGTCAGGTGCTGAAATGATGCTGGCCAAGAACGCCTGACACCCCTTAGAAATAAGTCTCTGTGCCTGCATGCAAGAAATCATGCGAGGGAAACTTCTCCATCTGTCTGGCTCAAATATAAACTGCTCCATGCCCAGTGGTCAGACCAGCACTGATCTTTTCTGAAAATCAATCAGGACTCTTTTCTTCGTCAGCCAGTCCATTCCCAAAATAATATCGAACTTCGGCATCGGCATCACCATCAAATCGTCATACACTAGGTGGTCCTGCAGTTCTAGATCAACATCTTTGACCACGCTAGTAGCTAATAGCTCTTCCCCTGATGGGACTATCACTGAATAGTTCACACCAAGGCCGATGGACTTGATGTCCAAATGATTGGCGAACGTCTCCGAGATAAAAGAGTGAGTGGCTCTTGAATCTATCATGGCCTTTGTGGCTAATCTCTTTATGAAAATGTTTCCTGAGAGATGTTAGCACAACACAAATCTTATATCTCAAAATTCTAACCTTAACCTCAATCAATGAAAGACACCAAAAATGCCAACTAGCATCCTAATAATCTCAAATCAAAACAAAGTAGGCATAACAAAATTTAATATTGTGTTGAATTAAATAAGTTACCAGTCAATAGAGTCGTGTCTGGATTCGCCTCTTGAGCGTGCATGGCGAACACTCTACCCTGGGTCGTCTGCCTCCACTATGGGCAGTCCTTCAACATGTGGTCACTTGCTCCGCATTTAAAGCACTTGCCTGACACATATAAACACTGTCCCGGATGCTGGCGGTTGCATTGAGGACACACTGGAAAATTACCAGGCCCTTGAGGCACCTTCTGCTACGGAATAGGACCCTTGCCTTTCGGCGGTCCTTGATATGGCCTCTTCCCTTGATGCCCTTGGAATGACCTCTTAAACTGAGGTCGCTGTTGCTGTTGCTGCTGCTGCTGAGGTGCCTGATAGGGCCTCTTGCCCTGCCGGTCATTCTCAATATCCTTCTGATCCTGCTCTGCAGCTAAAGCTCTCGACACGGCAATAGTATAAGTAGTAGGGCTAGCAACCCTGACATCACGGCACAAGACTGGCCGCAACCCATCCATGAAATGCCTCAGCTTCTACCGGGCATCATTAGCTATCAGGGGAAGAAAGTAACACCCCCTCTCAAACTTTCTCACAAACTCTGCTACGCTGCTGTCTCCCTATCGCAGCGCCATGAACTCCCTGGTCAACCTGGATCGTACTTCCTCAGTGAAGTACTTGGAGTAGAACACCTCTTTGAACCCATTCCAAGTAAAAGTCTGTAGATTCACTGATACAGACACGCTCTCCCACAACAATCTGGCGTCCCCTGATAGAATGAACGTAGCACATCTGACCCGGTCTGCATCCTGCAGCTCCATGAACTCAAAGATCACTTCGATGGACTTAATCCACCCCTCAGCTACCATCGGGTCAGTCGTCCCCGAGAACTTTTTCGGACTCATCCTCCGAAATCTTTCATACACGGCCTCTGGTCGGGGCCTCGACCTTGCATCCACTGTAGCCTGGTTTCCCGCAAACAGCGCGAAGAACTGAGTCATACCTGCAAGCATATGTGCCAGCATGTCCGGAGGTGGAGGTGGAGGGTTGGCCCTCTCCTCATCTCGGGCATCTCTATCCTCTACCCTTGCTTCACGGTTAACCAAACGTGTAGGAGGCATACTTTTCCAAAATTTACCCAACACGTAAACCCAACATTCATGAACATGATACCAATAACATAAGATGCACGTAACTTGAATTTTAAAATGTGCACATGCTGAAATCAGGACTTAATTCTTACTACATAACATAAATTCAAAACCTTAAAACTTACAGACTTGAGGTGTGACTTCGTGAGCCTCTCGCAATTGGCAGTAGGCATAACCCTTTACAAAAACCTGGCTCTGATACCAACTGTAACGTACCGTACTTTTAAACTATTTAAAATTTGCGAAAAAATAAAAATTTTCTTAAATGAGTAATCAACCTTCAACTTTCAATGAAAATATACTGTTCATCCAAAATATTTGCGACAAGACTGTCAAATAAAGTTTCTAAAGAAAATACTTGTTTAAAAATCTCATAACCAGTATCGTAAAATCAGAGTATTAAATTTTTCATGCATCAAATCTTAAAAACATAGGCGGTCCTCGGGTCTAGCCTCCTGCTCAGTCCAAGCCAGCTCCTTGGTTCCCACCCCTCGTCTCCTCAACATCCTCCTCACCTGCATCGATCAATCCTAGTGAGTCTAAAGACTCAACACGTATAAACTGGAAGTAGCAAGTACTACATAATAAAACCACATGCACATTTAAAATAGAGTGTACATACTTGAAACTTGAATTTGCAAACCAAAAGCTTAAACATACATACATAACATAGACGTGCCATCAACGTAAAACTTCTCTTAAACATTCTTGCGTCATACATACTTGAACATACATAACATAATTTTGCGTAGAGGCATGTTTCAAAGCAAGTGACCCATACATAAAAGTGCCTGATCAGACTAAAGATGCTCACCCCTAAACTTGACCAATTCCTTATGACATTCTAAATCCCTCGGGACTCGACCTAATTAAATCATCGCACTAAACCAAGACATCGAACCCCAAAGCATTCAATATAAATTTTACTCAAAACTTGAGTACACGGACCCCGTGCCCAGGTCCGGCTACGGGTCCGTGTAGGTTTGGAAATTTGACACTTCGAAGGAAACAAAGGCACAGACCCCGTGTAGAGGTCCGGGTGAAGGTCCATGTACCTACTGGAAAAACAACTCTGAAGGAAATCAAGGGCACGGGCCTCGTATCAGGGTCCGTGTACGGGTCCGGGTAGCCTCAGATTGACTAACCTGCGGAAGAAATTCTTACACGACGCATACTTCTCCCAACCCAACCGAACGGACTAAGAATCGATACCTCGAGACCCATCCTAGGACACTAAGGCATTGACTTCAACCTTTACAAACCATCAAAACGACTTCAATATTGAATGCAACAACAAACGACACAAAAATCCGAGATTCGACACCATTAATCTTCCTAAGGTTTCTATTACTTTCCAAGTCATCCCTGACTCGAAACGAAACCACAAATGGTACCTAAACACATACCATAACAAGTCCAAATGCAGTAGTGATGGCCTAGCCATGTCCAACGAAGCCTGCAACTCAAACACTTCAAGAATACGTCAATAACACATTTTTCAGAAAAACGCAGTTTGAGCTGTCCCACAAAAACGATCATAACTCACTCAACTTTTATCCAAATATTTCAAATTTTATATCAAATCAAAGGTATCAAAAAAGTTCTACATTTTTTATGTTGAAAGTTTTCCCAAATTATCGACCGAAAAATCGCAGTTTTAAAAATACAGTGAAAAACGGAATTTCATATCTAAAAATTGTTACAAAATTGATCCGACAAATTTTTCGCTCAAACTTGCACATCATACATGGATTTTTACGCATAAAAAACATTGCAACACATACTATGACATGATCGATGCAGGAAAAATAGAATATATGTGCCTTTAAATCTTTAACGTTACCGAAATGACGACACCGAAGCGGAGATGGCGCGAGGATTGATCCGGAACGATTAGTGGCTCGTTTTCCTTGAAGAAATTACATGAAAATTTGTTGGAGATTGCAAGGAAAGGGGGCGGCTGCTCTTACTTGTTAGGAACCCTAGGTTTTGCTCTCCAAAATATGAAAAATGGATGTGTATGTGTGTTGTGTGGAAAACGTATAGATGTGTGTGTTTAAGTGTGTGGGTGTGTTTGTATAGTTAGGGGAATAAAAATTGGCTTAATTAGCCAATTAATTTGCAAATTAAAATACTAACTCTATTAACAAATAATTAAAATGCTAACCCCTAATAATCTTGAATAAAATCTCTTAATTTAAAATAAAATGCATAAGTACAACATCCTTAAAGGTTTTAAAATCTTAAAATCACCTAATAAATAAATTAAGATTTAAAATGCTAGAATTTAAATAAATCTTTTAAAATTCCCCCATCCTAACTTAAAATAAAATACCGCATTAAATTTTTGCCAAAAATCGTCGCCGGTCTTTTCCTCGATCCCACCTCGAATAATCGCCTGAAACATGAAACTCACAAAACATTTTAACTTGTATCACATTAACATAAATAATTTAAAATAATGCATTTAAATAAATCATGCATGGCTAATACTCGATTTACATTTAAATAAATGTTTTAACAGTTAAATAAATGCATGGGTTTTACGTGTACTGATTTTGGGCTCTACATTTATTGACTTGAGACTATCACAAATAATTATTTAAGCTTAAATTTGAATTCTAATATTTTTATTTAACGTAAATTCGAGGATCTCGATTTAATTTCTTAATTACTAATTCGTGAGACGTTAAATTCCCGAATTAATTCAAATTTAAATATTTTCTTTCCAAACTTTAAACATAAACTTTTTATTCCTAAAATACCTCCGTGACACATGAACCGACCCTCATGGACCATGGTTCGAACCACTTACATATTACATAGCCCATTCAAACCACAACATAAATATCAAGTCATGGCTCCCCCTAAACCCGAGCCACCCTCGAACCACCATGGACTACACCTAGACTAACCATCCTAGACTCCCCCTGGACCATGCACGAGCCCCCAGCCCAAGCGATAAGTCCCTGTGCACGACCCCGAGCCCTATTCCCTTGTTCCTTCGAATCGCGGCCCTCTATCTATCGAGCCACCATGAACCATGCTGCCCAGGAACCCAACTAGGACTCAACTGGGCCCTACTGACCAACCCTAGCCAGCCCCCTACCAATCCGTGAGCCCCTTGCCCGTAGCTTCACCAAGCGCGCATGGGGAAGAGTCCTAGTTCACCAGGACTCTTCCCCAGCTGTTGCACTCGAGTCCTAGCCATGCTAGGACTCTTCCCAACCCTTGACCGTGTCCAGCGCAGTCCCTAGCCAAGTACTGGCCGAGCCACTCGTAGCCATGCACCGAGCCGCATGTTTTATTCACGTGGGAACAATTCAAAAACCCTAGGACTCTCTTCCCTAGCCAAGCTTGACTCCAGCCCTCGTTTCCACCTTGAATCGTCCGTGTTCTACTCATTAAACATTCTATTTTGGCAGCCAATCCCTTGGAAGTCATCATTTATCAAACATACGTAGAATCTTCAAAACATTGAAAATAATTGTTCCATAGTTTAACGAATCGTGCATACGTATTTTTCATGCAAAAATAAATAACACAGGCATAATATGGTTTGAATGATGCGTCAAAAGAATTTAGAAACGTGTCTTTATGTTTTAAAATGCTCGAATATACGACCGTTGGCGTGGGGTGCGGAGAAGGACGATCGGGCCACGAGAACTCCTTGTTTCTTCCTCTCCAAATTCTAGAAATTATGTGGGTGTTGTGTGTGCAAGTGGACGGCTGAAAGGAGTCCAAAGAACCCTAGTATTGTATTTATTTTTTCAAAAATTCATGCGTTAATGAGCTAGGGTTTTGGGCTTTAGTTTAGGGGTTATTGGGACTTCTAATCTTAGGTAAATTGGGCTCAATAATTTTTATTTAATTGAAAAATAAAGTTTTATAAAAATCAGTTTTCAAAATAATTATTTTGATCTTTTAAAAGTCCCTCGTTTGCCCAAAACTGGCTTCCAGGATAAAATCGAGCTCGTCTCGTAAAATAATTTTAAATCTATCATTTTTAGAAAAATTTAATCATATTTAATCATATTAATAAGTCTTGAAAATATTTATCGAAAAACATTTATTTTATCTTGATCATCCACGATATCCTTTCCCTAGTCTATTACCGAATATTCGGGTAAAATCTACAGTTTTTCATAACATCATGCAATTAGACCCTTAATCATGTTGTATGCATCATGTAAGCATTTAAAATCAATTAAATAAAACAATTATGTAATTTAATTCATTTGTATGCATGTGATTTCCGTAGGTTGACTTTTGGACGTTACACTTGGCCTATACTTGGCGGGGACATCAGCAACCACTTTTCCGCCTATAGAAATTCTGTATTGGGTTCTCACGGGGCTTAGTCTCGTAAACGGGTTCCAATGGGGCTTAGTCCCTCACGAATCCTCATTTTCTTACCGTCACAATTAAATCACTTCATTCAAAACATTTTCATCGTTTCCATCACTTTATAAAAATACATGCATAGTTATCATTTTCTTTTAAACCAAGCATGCAACACGTCTTTTAGCAATTATCATTTTCCATCATAAAATTCCATATCCTTTCAAAATAAAAATTTTAACATTCATTACAGCATTCAGGACACTGCCAGGACTCCTAATATTTTTTAGGTGTAAAATGATTGTTTTGCCCCTGAAATCCTAACTTTCCCATTTTACCCCTAGACCTTAAAACTTCGACCCGAATCCATCCAAACTTACCATAACAACTTAAAACTTTGACCCGAATCCATCCAAACTTACCATAACACCTTAAAACACACCCAGAAACATTTCTTAGACGTAAACATAAGCGCCTTGACTAAATTCGTAATTCGTTTTAAAACTTAAACCGAAGACCCGTTTTTAACCTGAATCAACTCGAAAGTTAACCAAACTTTCACCATAGCTTAACCACACCTAACCAGCCCTTTTTAAACTCAAATCAAGTCGTTTAGAACCTTCGAAAGCGCCTAGCAACCTACTGAATTTTTCTACACCTTTTGTCCGAACCCTAGCCTCAACCACTTCTCTTGTTCTTCGATCCTAGCCCCTAACCAACGAGACCAGACCCCAACCAGCCTTCATAGGACCAAGACCAAACCTTTAGGACCCTAATGGACCAACCCTAGAGAGCCATGCACGAGGACATGCATGGTTCTCCAAGTCTTGCGCACGGATCATGGTCGCGCCTCATGATCGCTCACCTACAGCCCCTACCATCAGGCACTGCCAGGACTAATACCAAAACTCAGGTGCAAAATGACCATTATGCCCCTGAAGCCTTAATTTGACCATTTTACCCCTGGACCTTAAAATTTCTACCCGAATCCATCCTAACTTATCAAAACACCTTAAAACATATTTTTAATCATTTCTTAGACTTGAACTCGAGCCAATATATTAACTTCTAAAAATCGTTTTAAAAATCAGACGGAAGTCCCGGTTTTAACCTGAATCAACCCAAAACTTAACCAAAATTAAACCATAGTTCAAAGACTCCTAACCAAACCCGTGTGGCCCAATTTAAATGTATATCACCTTAGACACGTTGACATAATCTGCTGGAACACCCAAAACGAGCCATGCTCACCAAAATTGTTTAAAACACCTACCCTGGACTAGCACCAATGTGTTGGCTATGTAGCGCTGCGGTGCCTGGTAAGTGTCTAGACTCCATGCACCCGCGCTGCGGCGCTACAAACCGCTGTGTCACCCCCAGCAAACAAAATACCCAAATCAACTTCGAAGAAAAACTCCATCCTACGCCCACTCAGCCCGGACCTGACTCAAACCAACCTCTGCTAGACCATGACTGACTCTTCCTGACCTGCCCCAGCCTTGGCCCTCAGCCCCATGCACGTACCACCCGAACACCACAAAATCGAGCCACAAACAAGGAGTTCGATCGGCCGCATATCATGACTCGTTCCAGATCTGAAGTCTTCACCTAAACCTACTCTAAACCTCTTTCAAAACGTCTCCCAACCCTCAAGAACTTGCAGCCCCTTCAACCAAACAAAAAACGTGAGCCATATAACAAGAAAATTCAAGTTTTCATACCATACAACAAAAAAACGTGAAGGTGACATGAAATCCGCCATGGATTGTGCATAAACATTCAACAATATATATTATGGTGTGAAATACGAGAAAACAAAGGTATAGGGTATGCCTTTGCGCATATACGCTCGAAAAACAACTCAAGAGAAAAGTTTGGCGGTCGAGTGAAGGGGTGAGGGACTAGGGTTTTTGGAGTGAATATGGTATGTAATATAATAGGATAATGGGCCTAGGTTCAAAAAATTAAAGAAAAATGAGCTTGGCCCAACATCCTATTAAAATAGGCTCATTAACAAGTACGTAAAATATTGTGTTTAAATACGTTTTCACAAATATTACCCGAGCCTCCAAAAAGTCTCTATTTTGCTAAAAGTCGACTACCGGTTTAAAATATGGTTCAACATGTAAAAATATCTTAAAAATATTCATTTTCAAAAATTACATAACAAATACCCCATATAATAAATAATTATTTAATAAAACATTTTTCCTCAACTGTCCCTGGTCTCCGTTCCTCTTCGAGCATCAAATGCTGCCAAGAGCCCTATTTTATGCAGTCAACTAAAACATGTCATATAATCATAAAAATCATGTCATGATCAAGTGTTTAATGCATTTAAAGATAATAATTTAGACATTTTAGTAGTACCCCAGATTTTCATACAGTCAGGTTACGTCGTTCGAATTTCTAGACCTTACACATCTAAACCCAAGAAATTGCGAATTTCTGTTACACTTTTAGGCATCGGCAACTCTTTAACTGTCTCGACCTTAGATGGGTCGACTTCTATTCCTACTCTCGAAACGATTTGGCTTAAGAATGCCACGCTCTCTATCCAAAACTCACACTTGCTGAACTTTGCATATAATTTCCGATCTCGTAATACTTGCAAAGTCGTCTTCAAGTGCTGATCATGGTCCTCCCGGCTTTTGGAATAGATTAAATATCATCGATAAAGACAATAATAAACTGATCGAGGTACGGCTGAAATACGTGATTCATGAGATCCATGAAGATCGTTGGGGCATTATTCAGTCCAAAAGGCATCAATAAAAACTCATAATTCCCATAACGCGTCCTGAAAGTCGTCTTATTCACATCTGTCTCCTTTACTCTAAGCTGGTGATATCCAGACCGAAGATTTATCTTTGAAACTACCGAAGCACTTGCAGTTGTTCGAAAAAATCCTCGATTCGGGGTAATGGATACTTATTCTTCACTGTCACTCTATTCAGCTATCTATAATCGATACACAGTCTCATACTCCCGTCCTTTTCTTCGCAAACAGTACTGGCGCACGCCATGAAGATAAACTAGGGCGAATGGATCCCTTGTATAGCAGCTCTTGAATTTGATCATTTAATTCTTTCATCTCAGCAGGTGCTAGGCGATATGGTGCCTTATAGATCGGCATAGAACCAGGAATCAACTCAACAGCAAATTCCACCTCTCTCTCGGGTGGGATGGCAGAAACATCGTCGGGGAACACATCCAGAAAGTCCTTGACAACCTCCACATCCTCAATCGATCGACTATCAGTGTCGGGTACATATATAATACTAGAAAGAAAACCTTAGCAGCCTCTTCGGATAAACTTTTTCGCACGAATGCATGAAATGATGTGCGGCATTTGATTGTTCTGTGCCGCCTAAAAAATGAATGCTTTCTCATTGTGTAGTCTAATAGATACTGACATCTGCTGGAAATCGATAGTGGCTCCGTTCAGTGTGAGCCAATCCATGCCCAAAATAATGTCGAACTCGGCCATTGGCAATACAATAAGGTCTGCTCGAATGAAATTCCTTTGCAACTTGAGCTCCACATCCTTAACCATGCTTGTAGAAACCATATGTTCGCCTGAAGGCACTGTGACTCTGAATCCCGACTCCACATCCTCCAGTAAAATTTCCAATCGTTTCACGAAGAATCCAAATATGAAAGAATGTGTAGCTCCAGAATCTAGCAAAGAGTAAGTAGCTATGCCCGCTAACAACATTCTTCCTCTAATAAGCGTAGTGTCTGGCTCCGCTTGCTCAGCATGCATAACATAAGTCCTTCTAGTCACGGGCTGCTTCTGCTTTGGGAAATCAGCAACCTTATGCCCATTTCCTCCGCACCTAAAGCACTTGTAGGTGCCCCACATGCACTTGCCATAGTGATGGCGATTGCACTCCTTACATAATGGCTTATCATCAGTCTTCGGGAGGACTTCTTTCTGTGGCTACCCCTATGATTTCTACTGCTCTGGCCTCTTTGGTGGTCCCATAAACGGCTTTTTTCTGCTGATTTGATTGTTGGGCACAATTTTTCTTGCGCTGCATCTCCCAGTAAATGTCTTTCAGTGACTGCTCACCTCGAAAGGCTTTAGCAATAGCGGCGGTATAGTCGATGGGGTCAGTCAGCATCACATCTCGACGGATCGTCGGACTCAAACCATCCAAGAAATTTCGTAGCTTCTCCGCAGCATCATTTGCAATCAGGGGCACAAAGTGACAGCCTCGGTCAAACTTCTGAACGAACTCAGCAACAGACGAATCCCCCTGGCGGAAACTCATAAACTCTCTCTTCAACCTCGAACGGATATCAGCAGTGAAATACTTATCAAAGAATATCCTCTTGAAGTCCTCCCAAGTCAAAGTCTCCAGATTCACTCCTCGCTCCGCTCCTTCCCACCATAAGGAAGCGTCGCCCTTCAGCAAAAAAATGGGACAACGAACCTGGTCAGCGTCCGCCATATTCATATGCCTAAAAATCACCACCAAAGACCTAATCCATCCCTCAGCCATGAATGGATCAGCAGTGCCAGAAAAATCCTCGGGATCCATCCTCCTAAATCGCTCATAAACCGCCTCTGGTTGGACCCTCGCAACATTCCCAACATGCTGCTTCAGAAATCGAGCCATACTGGCTAGCACATGAGCACTAGCATTCTGATTAGGGGAAGGCAGTGGAATATCCTCTTCCCGTCTATTACGTCTAGCTTCTTAATTCATGTATCATATAAGCCTTTAAAACTCAACATATAAATCTTAAAACAGTAAAACTCACAGACTTGAAGCATAACTTCTAGAGCTTCTCGGAGTGGCACTAACACATTTGCTCTGATACAAACTAAAAAAGCCCTTAAATTTTTAACTTTAAAATCCTACTAATTTTTTTTTGTAACATTCGAAACACTCATTTTAAAATATCTCAACATTTAAAGTCTTAAATGCATACAAATCCAAAAATCGTCAACCACCAAAAATCATACGTCAACCCTTAAAATACTCCAAAATTAAACTTCAAAAAAAAACATAAATCTCTAAATAAATAATCCTCAAAATCATTTTGTAAAAACTTTAAACACTAAGAAGTGCGGAAAATAAATGTCCCTCGGGAGTGAACTGTCGGACTCGATCCACTCAAGCGTCAGCGCCTTCCTCAAATCGTCCTCACCTGCAACCATCAAATCTAGTGAGTCTAATGACTCAGCACGTTCTAACCATACGTAACAAATAGTCTATATACAGGCCCATGCATTAAAATCATACTTTTATTTAAAATAAGCTAGCATAAATTTGTAAATCATAAATCATTAAATCGTAAAGCTTTCCATCATTGTATATCATTTTGGGTGAAGTTTGATCCTTTAAAGTGACTAGTTGTAATCGTATCATCATGTCACCAACTGGTCAGTCTTAGCTCACCAATTAACATTGGGACGGGCGCTGGGCCTCGCCAAAGTAGAAATACGATCGTCGGGCTCCCTTTGAGGCCTTCTCCTGTAAACGGGCTCCCTCTGGGGCTTTCTCCCTTCCGTTATTCCCAATCATATCATATCATATAATGTTTGTCACAGACAATTCACATTCATCAAAATATTTTATTTCCTTTTTATTCATAAAATATCGTGTCCTTCAAAATTCGTAAAATAACATTTTTCAGGAAAAATCGTACATCTTTAGCATATATCGTAAAAATATCATATTTCATTATAAACGTTTTAAAATATCATTTAGCATGTATTATGATTCTTCTGGACACTGTTAGACCTTTCGTACTACCCAGGACATAAAATGATCATTTTACCCCTGGACTCCAGAATTCTCGATTTTGAATTTTTCTTACTTTTATTGACTCGAGCCTATCCCGAATCATCATATGAGCTTAAATTTGACTTCTAACATTTTTCTTAGACGTAAACCCGAGCCTTTAGATTTATTGACTTATTAACTAAACCGTGAATCGTTTAAATCTCGAATTACTTCCAAACTTAATATTTTCTTTCCAAACTTAAACTTTTCATATCTAAACTACCCCTGTGAGCCGCGAAGCACTCCCTGTGAACCACGGTTCAAGCCACCTCTTTTATTCCTATAAATTTCGCACCCTAACCCTTCCTAGTTCACGTTTTCCCCAAACACCCGAGCCACCCTCGAGCCACTACGGACCAGACCATTCCCAGACCCTCCTAAACCACCATGGACTCGCCTTGACCAGCACACCTAGCCCCTAGTTCCTGGAGCCATCTGCGCACCCTTATCCATCACCCTAAAGTCGCAGCTTCCCTATTCTTTCGAGCCATACCGTTCTAGCCGCCCAGGGACCCACCTAGGACTCTACTAGACCTTATTGTACCAGTCCTAACCGAGCCGCGCCTCCCCCTTCAGGATCAAGCTGCGTGCGAGCCCTACGTTCTCCTTGCGCATGGCTTCTCCTCACCAAGCCACGACTCCAGCCTTCCATGGACTCCTCCTAACCTCTAAACCCAGTAGCACTCAGGGCCTGAACCAAGCCCGGGACGCTATCTCCCCGTAGCCGAGCCATCATAGCCCCAAACTGCATGGGTAGCCTTAGAAAATCTAGGTTCATCCTCCCTTAGCCATGCACGTTCCAGTCTATGTTCTACCCTTAAACCCTTTTCCCATCCCTTAAACATATTATATATGCAGCGTACCCGTTGGAAATCATAACACGTTCATATACGCATAGAATCATCAAAACTTTGAAAATAATAATCAAAACGTTAAGCGATTTGTACTCAAATATTTTTCATGCTAAAACATACAAATCATGCATAATATGATTTGAATGGTGCCAAAGAAAGATTAGTAGCATGTCTTTGCGTTAAAAACGCTCGAATATTCGATTGTTGGCATGGGTTGTGAAGAAAGAAGAACGGGCGACGAAAAATCCGTGAATATTGCTTTTTAAATTTTCGAAAATTTAGTGTGTGGTGTGTACAAGGTTTCGGCTGAATTAAGGCCTTATAACCCTAGGTTTCTTTTTATTTTTTCGAAAATTATGTGTTAATGGGTTAGGTTTAGGGCTTTTAAATTTAGGAGTAATTAGGTACACTAATCTTAGGTAAATTATGTAACGTCTACCGTTTTAAAAGTACGGAAATATTTTTAATTTTTTTATAAAGGCTCGCACTTACAAAATAACATTTGAAATAATCGTATTTATTTGGTAATAAAAATAGCGCAGTTTAAAATAGCCAACATCAAACGTAAACATAAATGAGTAAAAATCGTAATATCCTCAACGTATATAAAAATGTTTAACTCCTCTCAAAAGCTCATAAATCAATATGCGGAAAATCGTGCGGTCCTCGGGTCGTGTCACCGCACCAGGGCTGCCTGCTCAGAGTCCAGCACCTCCAGTCTCCTCAGTAACTTGCTCACCTGCATCACACACGCCTAGTGAGTCTAAAGACTCAAAACACCTGTACCAGAAATAACAAGTACATATACATATCACACAGCAGTGAAAAATAACATAATCAACATACATTTCATGTCTGCAATAAAATTATATGCGTAAACGTGACCTGTCAAATCATGGTAATAATCATAGCATGTATCATCGTATCAACATATACGTGTTAATTAGCTTAATTTGAATTCCGTTCATTAGCTGTGACTTTCGTATCATCATGTCAGTCGATGGATCCATCTACGTGTAACCACGGTACCCGGTGACGAGGACATCAGCGACATCATTACCAGTCCACTGAGTCCCGGTCTTACATGTCATCGTATCATCGTGTCATCATGTTAGTCACAATTAAATCACTTCCTTCAAAACGTGTCATCGTATTCACCACTTAAATAAAAGCATGCATATCCATAATTTTTACTTTAAACCAAGCATACAAAGTATTTATCGTATTTACGTAAAAATCATGAACATGATGCATAAATATTTAAAACATGATAAATTTGTGCTCAGGGCGCTGCCATGACCAAAATCTCACCCCGGGTGCAAAATGACCATTTTGCCCCTGGAAACCCAAAAATTATAGTTTTAACCCTGGACCTCTAAAATTGACCCGAAGCTTACCAAACTCCTTAAAATGTCCCAAAACATATTTATAAGCATTCCTAGACGTAAAATGGAGCCCAACACCAAAATTATTCGATTCGTTTTAAAACTAGGACCGAGGTCCCGGTTTTAATCTAAATCGAATCGAAACTTCCCCAAATTTTTCCAAACTTAAAACATGACTTAACAACAACATACTAGACTTAAATTTACTCAATTTGAACCCCTTAGAACCCTTACAAGTTTGCTGGTATGCTACTGGATTTATGTACCAAGAATTCGAAGCTCTAGTGACTCTCAAGCCCAAATATCTCGGACCCTCTCTAATCCAGACCAACCCCAAACTCTACCAGACCCTCCTAGACCTCGACTGGACCCTCATGAACCAGCCTAACCCACGGCTACTCCACCATGCAGACCGCATCTCCCCCACGATCGCGATTCTCAACAAAACGCCAACCCGAAGCCAACTCCTACATCTCTCGATCAATCGCGCTTGGGCTGGTTCCAGCATGCTTCGAGCCCTTCCAAGCCTTATCTCAGACCCATCAAGGTCTAATCTAAGGCTCAGCTAGGTCCCAACTGCGTGGCTAGCTAACCATTGCACTAGACTTAACCCAAAAACCAAACCACCCCATCAAAGCCTTACTCTCAGTCCCTCACCCTGTACGATATTCCAAAGGTTCTAAACCCCAAGACAATTCCTTGACACCATTTACAGCCCTTAGCCTCTAGAATTAGCAGCCCTTGCACAAAAATACAATAAAAAGGTGAACAACAACCATGGTTTGCAAGAAAAGCACATAAAATCTGAAACCTCTTATGCACAAGATTAGATCAAAACTTTCATGCAAGAAACCAATTCAGCAATATATAAAATGAGTGTGATGCAAAATAAATAATACAATGCGTGCCTTAGATGATTCCTACGCAAGAACGATGAAGAAAAGAGCAACGGGGAGGCACCAGAAACTTTCACTTGCAAGAACAAGGACACGGCCGAAGCTTCTCAGCTGGTGATTGCTGAAACCGAGAGTATTTTGATAGGGAGAGGGTGTCGGCTGGTTGGGGAGGGATTAGGTTTAGGTTAATGATAATTATGTATTATTCAAATGGTTAACAAATGACTAATGGGGGCCCTAAATTGTTAATTAAAGTTTTAAAAAGATAAAAAAAAGCCCAATAAGCTTAAAATTAGGCCCATTAAATCCAAACACACTCTCGAAAAATATTTCGTGTTAGAAGATTTTTGAAAATATTAGCTGAACCCTCAAAAAGTCCACAGATTCGATAAAATTTGTGTACCGTTAAAAATAAATCATGCGCGTAAAAATACCCAAAAACCCCATTTTTGAAAGATACCCTTAAAAACATCTTATAATAACTAATAAAAATTAATCATGTAATAAAAATAATTTTTCTGATAATTCTCCGGTCTCCGCTTCTCGTTTGAGCGTGAAATGCATTTAGAAGTCCTAATGCATGAACTTTTAAAATTTCATGAAATAAATCCTATTATGCATGAATTATGCATAAAATAATTAAACTCATAATTTAAATAAAAATCGTAGATTTCTTGCATTCAGGTTACGTGAATTAAATTCCTAGACCTTACAAATTAGGCCCATCAAGACCTATTTAATTGTCAAATAAAAGTTTACAAAAATTTGTTTTCAAAAACAATACTTTTTGGGCCTTTAAAAGTCATTCGTTTGACTAAAACCAGCTTCCCTGATAAAATCGAGCTCGCTTCGTAAAATAATTTGGACTCCAGCATTTTTAGAAAATTTTAATCATATTTGATCATATTATCGAGCCTCAAAAACATTTATCGAAAAATATTTTTATCTTGGTCGTCCCCGGTCTCTTTTCCCCATCCTATTATCGAATGTTCGGATAAAATCTTTAAATTTTCATGAAATCATGCAATTAAACCTTCAATCATATAATATGTATCATTTAAGAATTTAAAATTAATTAAATAAATCAATTAAGCAATTTAAATAATTTGCATGCATATGATTTACGTGGGCTGATTTTTTGGACGTTACAAAAAAACTCCCCGGCAACGGTGCCAAACACTTGTTGCAATATTGCCTACCGCAAGTATACGTTGTCAAGTTTTAGTATATGAGAAAGTAAAATTGAAACGTCTTCTATTCGTTTTCTTAAATCGTACTAGAAATTTTTTGTTTTTAAAACCTTCCTTTCATCGGCCGAACAACCAAAAATTACATAAAATATTTTGGACATCATTTTAAAATAAAACAACCAACTATATATTTGAGAAATACAGCTCATACTATAATCTCTCAAAAACCCCTCAAAACATAAATAAAAAGTCGTATAAATCTTGTTAACATAACTTAAAATCATAAATCATAACTAGTACGGAAACTAGCATCGGTCCTCGGGTTATGTGCATCTTCAGTCCAGCAAAATCAACCATCAAGACCTCCCATAACATTATTATCGTAATCACATGCATCAATCACACCTAATGAATTTAAAGACTCAACACATCATATTCTTGATAAAGAAATAATATGTATAAAATCACATGCAACAGTGAAAAATACTTGTACTTAAAATATCATTTTCATAATGATGCTTAAACTTTAAACATAAATATTTTCATAAACGTTTTCATAACATCATAAACATATTCATATTCATATTCATATTCATATCCATATCCATATTCGTATTCGTATCCATATCCATATTCATATCAACATATTCATTTCATATTCGTGTTTGTTGAATTCAGATCGTGATTGTGACTCGTATTTTTAATTGTATTGGGCGATGGATCCATCTAGAGAAAACAACAGTACTGGGCGGCAGGGACACCAGCAACACTCTCACCGGTCAACTGGGCCTTGGCCAACGTATTAACATATTAACGTAGTCGTATTCGTATTTGTATCCGTATCCAAAGAAATACGATCGTCGAGCTCCCACTGGGACCATAACCCTCACGATATCTCCAACATATCATCGTATTTAGTCACAATCCCTTCACGTCCTTCAACATATTATCATCACTTAACAAAAACATGCATATAATATTGTTTTTCTTTTAAACCAAGCGTGCAACATGTCTTTTAACGTTATCGTTTCATCATACAAATCCATAGACATTTAAAATAAATATTTTAACATATTAAATCATAAAAACTCATAAACATTTAAAATAATCATATTAGCACATAAAACAGCAATCGGGGCACTGCCATGACGTTTACTAATTTTCTAGGTGTAAAATGACCGTTTTACCCCTAGACGTAAAATTTCATGTTTTTTACTTTTTCTTAATTTCATTGACTCTAACATGTCCCCAAATAATTATTTAAGCTTACATGAATTTTATCGTATTTTTATTTGGATTAAATCGGGGACTTTTATATTAATCTTTAAATATGACGTATTAATGTGTTTTAATCCCGAATTAAACCAAACTTTAATATAAAATTCCCAAATTAAAAACTTAGGCTTTTAATAATTATTTGAGCTTCAATATAATTTTTCATAATTTTATTCCACTTAAAACTAGGCATTTCAATTAATTCTTTAATTAACGTTTCGTGCGGCGATTAAATCCCGAATAAATCCAAAACTCATTATTTTGATCCCAAACTTTAAATATAGCATTTTTATTATTTATTATACCCTTAGGAGTCATGAACCGCACCCGTGGACCCATGGATTCAATTTTAGTTCTTAAAATCTCGAAATTGACACCTTAACGAACCATCCGAGCCATCTCCCAATTTACTCGAGCCACGCCCGAGCCACCTTGAGCCAAACCCGAGCCAACCCATCTAGGAACCCTCCTGACCAAGCCCAAGCCCAAGCCCAAGCCCCTGAAACTAACCCTAGCTCGCTCACCAGCCCTGCAACCGAGCCATCAGATTCTGCTTGTGTGTGTGTGAGACCCCTTTGAACAATAGGACTCCTAACTAGTCTAGGACTCTCCCAACCGAGCCACCACTGAGCCCACCTGACCCTAACCATGCTTGGACCATGCCCAGACCCAGCCCAGACCATCCCAGCCACCAGAACCCAAGCTCGAAGCTTTTGAATCCAGGAACAACCTGCGCGTTCTTCTTCACGTGCTGCTGCTGTCAACTTGGCGTGGAGGCTTCTACCCAGGACACCACCGAGCCCAGCCCTTCCTAACCCTTACTGGACCGTCCTTGGCCACCGTCCAGACAACCTAGCCCAGCCCTCAACCCAGCCACCCCCCTGAAATTCTCGGCCGATCACCAACACCATACGGGAAGAGTCCTATGCTGCGTAGACTCTTCCCTAGCCTGGTTGTGCGCGTCCTAGCCCTCAAGGACTCCACCAGGCCCTCTCCCCCAACCCTACTCGAGCCCCAGCCAGCCCTGGCCAAGCCCCAAGGCCCCATGCAAAGCCACCAAGCCCTTGCATCAAACACAATCCAACACACACTCACGGTTCCTGTTTCTGATTTTTATCCTACGGTTCCATCTTGTGGTTTCTTTTAAAAATTGTCATGTTTGATCATATTTTATCATGTTTTGGCATATTCTAATTCATGGCAGCCCCTTAACACATAGAAACATATTTTTGGAAACAAATAACACAAGTTTAGAACATGTATATTCATGGTTACAAAAATAAAAGATTGTGTGACTTGTTTTCGTGCAAATTCATAAACAATTACATAATATGGTGTGATGATGAGCAAAAGGAGAATATAGCGTGCCTTTGTGTTTTAAACGCACGAAAACGAAGCGGCGATGCGAAGAACGACGACGTACACCTTGGTCGAATTTACCTTGGACTTACAAATTAGCCGACAAGGGAGTGCAAGGGATAGTTTTGATTTGTGTAAAAGAGGTGGGCTGTGATGTGTGGGTTTGGGGTGGGGTGTAAAACATTAAATACTTAATTAAGTTACTAATCAAAGACTTGGCCCATTAACAAAGTTAATTAGACCCAAATAACCCATTAGTGCTTAATTAAAATATTTAAAAATAATTTTGTTTAAATAAGTTTGTGAATTTATTAGCCGAGTTACCCATAAGTTCGTAATTTTGTTGAAAAATCAACACCGATAAAAATTACGTCCCGACGTATAAAATTAGGGGTGTCAATCGGGTGGGTTGGGTCGGATTTCGGGTCAACCCACGAAAAAAAATTATTATTTTTTCAACCCGATCCCGAAGCAACCCGAAAACCCCCAACCCGAACACGAACCCGTATAACCCGACTTACCCCGTCTAACCCGCCTAACCCGAATTTTATTTATTTTTTTTAAATTTTTTTTAAAAAATTAATGAAAAAAATTCAAAAAAATAAAAAATAATAATAATATTTTAATTTAAACACATAATAACAAAATTTTCGATTTAAATTTGAAAGTTTAATCGTAGAAAATTAAAAGTATATTTAGTAAATCAAACAAACAANTTATTTTTTATTTTTCAGCCTTCAGTCTCCGTTCCTCGATCGCAACTTGAATAACCTATAAAAATACATTTTAATGCAACCATGTAGAAAAATATATTTTAAACATGTCAAAATGCACAACAAAATTAATCAATGCAATTAAAATATTTAATTAAAATACAATGGAATTTAATAACTTCTATGCATGTTGTTTGCGTGGACCTTTAAATTTTAGGTGCGTTACTAAAATCATCGTTCTCTCTCTATATTTAAAGTGAATATTACGTATCGTAATTAAAATAGTCTAATTTTATTCAGAATATTAAATCATATCTTCATTTGTTGACAGTTAAATAAATAAATGAATCACAACACGAACACACATGTAAATGAATTCAATAAGATGATCAATTTAGAGATGCGATTTAACTTAGTCTCCACTATATTTAATTATTATTGGCTTTTGTACAACTAAAAACAATTCGTCCATTCCGCGTGGTAATTGTGCGCCGCACCATCTTCTGTTTTGTGCTCCCAAGCTTCATGTGTGGGCAGCTGCACACATTATCATGCTGGTATTTCATGCTGGTACGCGTATGCATATGACTCCATTCTTTTTCAATTCATCAACTCCGTGTGCTCTTTCTAATCTGCGTTCAATCGCCCTATTATGCACGTGTCATCATGATTCCTGTCATGACACTAAATACAACCACAAACGCATAATTCTGCCCAAAACCAGCATAATTCATATCAATTTATCGGCTAATTTAAATGCAAAAAGTTGCACTTTTCTCAAAAAATTAAATTAAAATACATTTCTATAGTAGTCACACACAAAAAATTCATTATTATATTTTTTAAAAAAATGCATGTCAGTATTATTCATACAAATCAAAACATTTTATGAATTATACAGATATAAGATATACTGCTCATGGCATTTTATTGACGTCATTAACAATTTTGAAGTCTCTCAATTATACAGGTTCTGATAATGGTATCATAAAAGAATTCTCAAAACACAAATCGAACGCCGTTTTCATCTTAATGATAAATTAACAAATGTATTTGAAAAGCAATTTCCTTAGGTCCATCTTGATTTTTATTCAAAAGTTACGTTCGACATCATACCCAACATAATTCTAGCATTGATACATCAAAACGAAATGCTTGAGACTGTTGGATCGATCAAGTATAAGGAATTAGGTTCGATTCTTTTGAAATACTTTGTTGTAATATCTAGTATATTTATTGCAATCAGTGCATAGGTATAATATATATAAGGTCCAAAATTAAGACGACGTAATTCAACTACATACAAATCTAAGAAATATGAAAAATGGCTAATTATATTATTTTAATTGCTTAATTGATTATGTGACATGCATGATTATATGTTAAATAAGATTTTATTGTCATTATTCATTCAACTGTATTTTTAAGGATTATTCGAGTTGCGATCGAGGGACGGAGACCGATGGCTGAAAAATGTAAAATGTTTTTACTAAATAATTGTTTTTAAAATATGGTTGATGCTTTTTCATATTTTTGAAAAATAAAGGGTTTTTAGGTGATTTTATACGCCGGGACGTAAGTTTTATCGGTGTTGGTTTTTTAACAAAAATACGAACGTTTGGCAACCCGGCTAATAAATTCACAAACTTGTTTAAACAAAACTATTTTTAATATTTTAATTAAGCACTAATGGGCCTAATTTGTATGCTTAATGGTCCTAAGCTTAATTATTGATTAATTAATTATAAAATACTCAAAACCCTCCTCATTAACCCACATTATACACGCCACTTTTCAGAATTTCTCACCCAAAATTCTCTCCATCAAAACACGGCACACACACTACAATTTGGAAGAAAATTTCGAAAGTTTCAAGGAAGAATTCAAGCCAAGGTTGTCGTCGTCGTTCTTCGCAATCGTCAACGAATAATCGTGCGTTAAATACGCAAAGGCACGCGTATTTCTTTTCTTTAAACATCATCACACCATAATAATTGTTTAAGCATATTTTTAAAGGAAAAACATTGCACACAAGTTGAATTTTCGTAACTACATGCATATGTGTTCTAAACTTGTGATTTTGATTTCCAAATTCATGTTTGCATGATGTTTAAGGGGCTGCCATGAGTTAGGAATTGATCAAGCTTGTTTTCACGTGAGTTTAGAGTCCTAAAACATGCACACAACGTCGTACATCAGAACCGATTCAAGTTGGAACCACTTTCTATCATAAGATATCATGGGGGTTTGGTGATGATCATGGGGGCTCGGCTGGGTCTTGGCTTGGGGCCAGGGCTAGCCAGGGCCGTGGTTGAGTCGAGGGTGAGGTCCTAGCAATGCTAGGACTCGAACACCAGGGGCTGGGAGGAGTCCTAGCCAACAAGGACTCCTACCCGAGAGTCATCAAGCATGCGCAGGGCTGCGCAGGCTTGCAGGGGATAGGTGGCTCGGTCCTAGCAACAGAAACAAGAGTCCTTGTCCATAGGGAGTTCTCGGCCGAGTTCATGAGTTGCTGTTATGTCTTCGGTTTTGAGCTAAGGGTCTAGTCTGTGTGTTCCAAGGGTCCAGGAGGGTGTCCAAGGGGGTTGGAGGGTTTGGTCCAGCATGGTTCGAGGGTGGCTCGAGAAAATCGGACCGTGGCTCGGGGTTGTAACATAAGGGTCAAGTTAGGGTTTTCCTTTGTTAAATTAATCGAAACGCGGCTCACGGGGGTCGAGTAATGGTTCACGAGGGCTAAAATAATATAAAAAGTCTAAGTTAGAATTTAGGAATTTTATATTAAGGTTTGGTTTAATTTGGGATTAAAACTCAGTAATATGTTATATTTAAATATTAATTTAAAAGTTATCGATTTAAGCCCAATAAAAATATGAGAAAATTAATGTAAGTTTAAATAATTATTTGGGATGATCTAGAGTCGACGAAATTAAGAAAATGTGAAAAACGTGAAATTTTACGTCTAGGGGTAAAACGATCATTTTACACCTAGAAATTAGTAAACGTCATGGCAGTGTCCTGAATGCTGTTTTATATGCTAATATGATTATTTCAAATGTTTATGAAATTTTATATGCCAAATTATGATTATTTTAAATGTTCATGGATATGTATATGTTAAAATGTTATTTTTTAAAAACATTTATGGATCTTATGATTTAACGTGGACATTTAAAAGATATGTTGTGTAACGTCCCGAAAATTTGAAGGTTTACGTAAACCACATGCATGCAAGTTATTAAATTCTTTGGTATATTATTAAATTGTTTTAAAGCTTTAAATGCATTTTTATTTCATTAA
>NC_133319.1:15952351-16197674 GCF_012295235.1 Primulina huaijiensis
TTTCTGTTGGACATGTTACAGGACTATGCTGTGAGACAGGATAGTAGTGAAGGACTAGGTGTGCCTAGTAAAACAGTCCTGTAGTTGATAGTAGATAGAAACTGTATAGTTTATTTGTCTTACTTGAGTTGTATGCGTGTATTTATTATACTGTTTCTGCTGCATTGACGTAGATGGTGTGGTGATTGCACTATTTTGTCGTATATGCATTATTTTATTATCACGTCGTTGAAAAGAAAATTTTTATGCATATGACTTCACATGTTGTATGATTATGTGGCGAGGTTTGGGGCGCCACAATGGGTGGTATCAGAGCATATGTTAGATGTCTGGGATGGTTAGAAGTTGGGTTTGTGATGAGGGAGTTGGATGGCGATATTATTTGCGTGTGTCTGTGCATTTGACTTGTTTTTGATGATTTCTTGGTATGATTGATTGTTCTTTAGTTGCATGTGCTTTCGTGCTAAAGGTGTGATGATGATTACTGTATTGTAATTGTTAAATGTTATGATTAAAAATTTGATTTTCAGTGATGGCAGCTAGAGAACAGGTACATCCGCACGAGGAAATGGAAGAGGTTGACAGTGGGTTGGGGCAGATGAATCCATTGCCACCTCCTCCTATGGGACAGGCACATGCAGATCAGCCTTTATTGCCTGGAGAGTTGACTTTGGCACAGTTCAGCAGTTATCTTCCGTCGAGATTTGATAGCTCTGAGACTGGCGAGCAAGCAGAGGAGTGGATTGAGAGGATAGAGCAGATATTTGTGACTGCACCGTGTGCTAGATCTGCTTGGTTACGATTGGCTACGTTTCAGCTTTCGCGGAATGTATTATTATGGTGGCAGACGACTGAGGCCGGATTGAGAGCTCAGGGCCGTACTGTTGATTGGGATGTGTTTCGGTCTCGTTTTCTTGATAAATATTTTTCTATAGCAGCCAGGCAAAAGAAAGAGAAAGAATTTGAAGATTTGAGATAGGGTAGTATGTCTGTTGCTGATTATGAGACTCGATATTATGCATTGCTGAAATATGTGCCACATGTTGCTACGAATGTTCATGCGAAGATGAGGCACTTTTTGAAAGGGTTGAAGTTAGAATTATTTGATCGTGTGCAATCAAATAATCCGGCATCATTTGAGGATGTAGTAACAAGGGCTGAGATGGCTGATTTGGTTATGCAGGAGTATGGGGCTCAGAGACGATTATCAGAGCCGACTAGGGAAGCATTGCGATCGCAGGGACAATCTTTTAAATATCAGAAGGGTTCATCTTCTTCAGCAGCATCATCTGGGAAGCGCCGATTTGATTCACGACGTGTTGAGAGTCGTGGGAGCAGTTCTCAGTCTGTTCAGGGGCAGAGAGGAGAGTCCAGAGCAGTGAGATGTTTTCTTTGTGGGGGACCTCACCTGATCAGACAGTGCACACAGACCGAGATCACGTGTTTTGAGTGTGGCGGTGTTGGCCATATAGCGAGACAGTGTCCTAGCCGTGAGGGACAGCGAGAGCCCAGGAGTGATAGAGGTAGATCCTCAGAGAGAGGAGGACGACAGCCTCAGCAGTTTACACCACGACCTTCTGGAGGACAGCCACGTAGGCAGGGAGCTGGTCCGCCTCAGGCACAGGTGTATGCGTTGACACGAGAGCAGGAAGAGGAGGCACGAGAGGAGATGATAGCGGGTAAGTGTTATTTATGTTCTTATCCTGCTTATATTCTTGTTGATACAGGTGCCTCGCATACATTTATATCGAAGAGGTTTGTGGTTGAGCATCATATGCGCTCGTCTCCATTGTCTATACCTCTTTCTGTTTCGACACCCTCTGGAGTTGATATATCGGTTGTATCGATGATATCAGATGGTATTATTTCTTATGAGGGCTATGAGCTGAGATCTGATATGATTATTCTAGAGATGACTGATTTTGATTGTANAAAGAAGAAGAAGGTGGGAATAGAAGAGATACCTGTAGTTGCTGATGTATTTCCTGATGAGATTCCAGGCTTCCCACCAGTCCGTGAGGTGGAGTTTGGGATTGAGTTGATGCTAGGTACTTCCCCTATTTCTCGTGCTCCTTACAGAATGGCACCAGCAGAGTTGAGAGAGTTGAAAGCCCAGCCCAGTTACAGGACTTGCTGGACAAGGGATACATTCGCCTAGTGTATCGCCTTGGGGTGCACCGGTCTTATTTGTAAGAAAGAAAGATGGAACGATGCGGCTTTGTATTGACTATCAACAGCTGAATAAGGTAACGATTAAGAATAAATATCCCCTCCCACGTATTGATGATTTGTTTGATCAGTTGCAGGGAACCTCAGTATATTCGAAGATTGATTTGAGGTCAGGATATCATCAGATACGAGTTAGAGAGAAGGATATTCAGAAGACAGCATTCAGGACCAGATATGGGCATTATGAGTTTTTAGTTATGCCGTTTGGGTTTACGAATGCTCCAGCTGTGTTTATGAGTTTGATGAATAGGGTATTTCAGCCTTATCTCGATCAGTTTGTTATTGTCTTTATTGATGATATATTGATATATTCCAGGAGTGAGGCTGAGCATGTTGGGCATTTACGTTCAGTATTACAGGTACTGCGAGACAGACAGTTGTATGCCAAACTCAGTAAGTGTGAGTTTTGGTTGGATCGCGTGGTCTTCTTGGGTCATGTTATATCGAGAGATGGGATTTCTGTTGATCCAACGAAGGTCGAAGCCGTATTACAGTGGTCTGCATCTACATCTGTACCAGAGATCCGTAGTTTCTTGGGTTTAGCAGGTTATTATCGTCGATTTATCGAGTGATTTTCAAAGATTGCTAGACCTTTGACACAGTTGACTAAGAAAGGTGTGCGATTTCAGTGGTCTGAAGCATGTGAGAGGAGTTTTCAGGAGTTGAAGCACCGACTGACGACTGCACCGGTGTTATCAATCCCAACAGAAAATGAAAGGTTTGTTGTTTATACTGATGCATCATTACATGGTTTGGGATGTGTTTTGATGCAGGATCGACATGTTGTGGCATACGCCTCGAGACAGTTGAAACCACACGAAACTAGGTACCCTGTGCATGATTTGGAGTTGGCGGCCATTATCTTTGCCTTGAAGATATGGCGACACTATTTATATGGTACCTCGTTTACGATTTATACGGATCATAAGAGTTTGAGATTTTTGTTTACTCAGACAGAGGTGAATATGAGGCAGAGATGGTGGTTAGGCTTGTTGAAAGATTATGATTGTGAAATTGAGTATCATCCTGGTCGAGCCAATCTTACAGCTGATGCATTGAGTCATAAAGTTAGTTGTACTGCAGAGGATGTGAGTCGTTTATCAGCTATTATGATGTCTTGTTGTTCCTTGGGATTTGATTTTGATATCTCGACGACTCCTATCCAGGTATCGACCTTATTAGCTGAACCTGACATATATGGTTGTATTCGTGACGCACAGATGACAGAGGAGGGAGTTCAGCGATGGAAGGAGTTGGTTTCTCAGAAACAAGATACTCGTTTTAGAGTGGCTGATGATGGCAGTTTGAGGATGAATGATAGATGGGTAGTTCCTGATACTTCTGAGTTGCGCCAGGGCCTGTTGCGGCGTGCACATTGTAGTCGATATTCTATCCACCCTGGTGGCAAGAAGATGTATAAGGATTTATGTTCTCAATTTTGGTGGAAAGGAATGAAACGTGATGTGATTGATTTTGTACGTCGATGTCTCAATTGTTAACAGATCAAAGCTGAGAGGAGAAGGCCAGGAGGTGAATTGAGGAGTTTAGAAGTGCCGAGTTGGAAATGGGAGCACATATCGATGGATTTTTTGACTCATTTGCCAAGAAGCACTGGAACTATTGATGCTATTTGGGTGATTGTTGATCGATTGACGAAAGTTGCACATTTTATACCTTATAGCATGAATAGTGCATATTTGACGATGACACAGTTGTATGTACGAGAGATCGTACGGTTGCACGGGATTCCAGTGTCTATTATATTTGATAGAGATCCTCGATTTACTTCTCATTTTTGGGCAGGATTGCAGACTGCGATGAGAACAGAGTTGAGATTGAGTACAGCTTATCATCCCCAGACAGATGGTCAGACTGAGCGTACTATTCAGACGCTGGAGGATATGTTGCGAGCTTATGTTATGGATTTTAAATCTGGTTGGCATTCATCTATTCCATTGGTGGAGTTTGCGTATAACAATAGTTATCAGAGTAGTATTCAGATGGCTCTATTTGAAGCATTATATGGGAGACGTTGTAGATCTCCTTTATACTGGGATGATGTTGATCGAGTTGTAGTCACAGGTCCTGAGATTATTCTTGAGATGGAACAGAAAGTAAAGTTGATACAGCAGCGATTGAAAGCAGCTCAAGATAGACAGGCCGCCTATGCCAATAAAAGACTAAGACCATTAGAGTTTCAGCAGGGCGATCGAGTATTTTTGAAAGTTTCTCCTTTTCGTGGCACAGTGCGATTTGGTATGAAAGGAAAGTTGGCACCGAGATATGTTGGCCCATATGAGATATTGCAATGGATAGACACTTTAGCTTATCGATTGGCTCTACCTCCATCTTTATCTGGTATTCATGATGTGTTTCATGTGTCGATGTTGCGGAAGTATGAGCCGGATCCTTCACATGTGTTGGATATTTCTGATGTTTAGTTAGATCCTGATGTGTCTTATGTTGAGAGACCAGTTTGTATTTTGGATCGATCTGAACGGAAGCTTCGTAGTAAGCTTATACCGATGGTGAAGGTTCAGTGGGAACATAGAGATGTCGAAGAGGCCACTTGGGAAACAGAGCGGCATATGAGGGAGCTCTACCCCTACTTATTCTGATGGTATGAGGTACCTTTATTTATGCATGTTATTACTGTTGTTGATTAATTTCGGGGTCGAAATTCATTTAAGGGGGGTAGAAATGTAGTGCCTGAAGTAAATATTACAACTATAAAATAGTATTGATGGCATTGCTGTAAATAATTTGAAAAATATTCAATTTATTTTGATGGTATTTTCGTAAATAAGTTGAAAAATAATGAATTAATTTTAAGGGCAAAATGTAATTAGTTACATATCTTGCTCATATGAAGTCCAAATGATTTGAGATTTGGATATAACGTAGAAAACTCAAAGATATAGAAGTTTCGTGTTTTGAGTTTTGGAAAATTTGATCGTTTGACTAGTTCAAAGGGATATATCGGTGTTAAAATTTAAATATTATATATTATATTATATTATATTTTTTTATTTTATTAATATAATATAATATAATATAAAAAATAAAAAAAATATATTATAAAAAGTTAAAGACGGTGGATTTCAATTCATTATGAATTGAATTCTATGATTACAGTAGAGGGTTCAAGCAGAGATAGAGGTGAAGCGAGAATACAGTTTCAAACTTTCTTTTCGATCTTGCGATTTATCGGTTTATCCAATCGACGAACCGACTTCAGTTTTGAGATCGTTGACACGAGGTCTTCGATTTGAGGTATAAATTTTATAGTTTTGGTGATGTTTGAAATTCGTCGATTTTTGAAATAAATCCGATAAATTGTTAAATCATACAGAAATTGAAGATTGTTGAATAGTGTATGATCTTAACAAAGTAGAGAATATTATCATGATGTTGTTTTGAATTATTCTCCATTTATTATAATTAAGGATTTTTAATCGTTGGACTGAGATTGGAGAGTTGTTTGTCAGTTGTTATTAATTCTGATTATATATTCGGAGTCTACGAAGTATAGGCTACATGTTGATATAAAGTTTTCCTAATTTGACGGATGTTGTAAAATAGCATATTATTTGAAGTTAATTAATTATGGTGTATTTGATGGTAGTATTGTGAATTAAATACACTAGAATATTAAATTGTTAAACGATAAGAATTTATAATCAAGTTTTATATTTTGTTGAATTAATTGTTGTTGGGCTATTTGCTGTGCTATATTGAGGTTGTTATAATTGTGTTGATACGGTGACAATGATCTGATAATTGTTGTTGAATTATTTAGATACATCACAAGCTTCGGGATCAAAGAAATAGCCAGATTATATATATACTCGGTTATCAGGTACGTGTTAACGTACGAGTATATGTTGTTATTGTTTAGTATTGATGAATACTATTGCGTTGAACAATGATAAATCACTGGTATTGGGTGATTTGATATTATATCTGTTGATGTTTATTATCGTTGATATTGTTGGTTGTCGTTTGTTGGGAGAAGTCACGTTGATGTTGTTCGTTCGACGATATTGCTGTCGCCGGTATTGGGGTGCGACGTATCGTCGATGTTATTCGTTCAACGATATTGCTGTCGCCAGAGTAGGGGTGCGACGTATCGTTGATGTTATTCGTTCGACGATATTGCTGTCGCCGGTGTTGGGGTGCGACGTATCGTCGATGTTGTTGTTGCGGTAGTATGGGAGTGATGACGTTGATATCGTTGGTGGTTTGATTGTCCAGAGACAGCAAAGGGAGTATCTCTGTTATCATTCCAGTTATATTTTATATTGTTGATAACATAACTGTTATGTATTACGATGATGATTGTTGTGTATGCTCACCCTTTGGGGGCTGTTTTTGTTGGACAGGTTACAGGACTATGCTGTGAGACAGGATAGTGGTGAAGGACTAGGTGTGTCTAGTAAAACAGTCCTGTAGTTGATAGTAGATAGAAACTGTATAGTTTATTTATCTTACTTGAGTTGTATGTGTGTATTTATTATACAGTTTCTGCTGCATTGACGTAGATAGTGTGGTGATTGCACTATTTTGTCGTATATGCATTATATTATTATCACGTTGTTGAAAAGAAAATTTTTATGCATATGACGTCACATGTTGTATGATTACGTGGCGAGGTTTGGGGCGCCACAACCATACTGAACAATACAAAATAAATCCACAAAGGAGCCACATCTGAAACTGTCTAAGAGAGGCCACATTGCAGCCATTTTCCAAACATTTTGTGCTTTCTTACAGTACCAGAACTCATGAGAAATATCCTCCAGAAAAGTGCGACATTGAGGACAATGAGAGTGCCCAGAAATTCCCCGTTGCATCAAGTTCACATGCACCGGCAGGGCATTGAAGAGAGCTCTCCATCGGTGAATTTTTATTTTATTTGGAAGACACAAGGACCATAATTTTCGAAGCCCTAACGTAAAACCACCTCCCATCCCAGTACTACTTCATTCATGAGTAACAATCGAAGATGGACCCACCCGATTTAACAGAGTACTCCCTTAGCTGTATAGTTTCATCACGATCAACCGGCCACAAAGTATTATGGATTCTGTCCCAATCCCACTCGCCATAAGCTATCATTAAATCGTTAACCCCTCAAGTGAAGTATGTTCATGTAAAATGAACCATTACAGAATGAGGAAAAGACTATATAAAATGTGTAATATGGTAATTCTACTTATTACCATGTAAATTTCCCCATAAATTCGTTTTGGTGAATTTTAAAATTTGAAATTAACTTCCACCATTGTGTTTCTTTTGAGCATGGTTTCTTTTAGGGGTACTGTAAAAGAACCGTTCAAGTCGTTTATTAGTAAAAAATTTAACGTTCAATTTAAGTATATTCTAGTTTGAGATCGATTCGAAGATTGAAAATTTAAATTTTTTTCGCTCGAGTTTAACTCAAAATATTCTAACATATTTGCGAACTATTTAAATTATTGTTCGAACATTAAAGTTAGAAAGCTTGAAATGTCCAAAAGACTTGAAATGTATATGTATTAATATATAATTATATTATATTAATAAAAAGTTAAAGCTCGCAAGCAGCTTGTGTACTAGAACAAATTTTTTCCTCGATTTTGACTTGAAAAAAGTTCGAACATATTTGAATTCGTCCCGAGTTCAATAACTTCGAATAAAAATTAAATATCTATCATTTTGGTACTACTCGTGTATTTCATGAAACATTCCTATTTATTTTATGTAAGTATATTAGTTTCCTAATTTCCTCTAATGTTTAATCTTTTCTCTTCCATTTTAAAAAATATATATATTCCTTTAATGGTGATGTTAGGATCGGTGAAGTGTTTAGAAAATAGATTTTGAATAAACACTTCAAACTTCAAATTCTTCTTTTTTTGAAAAGTGTGATTCTGAAATGTTTTAAGAAATCAAAAGTTGATCTCGTTATTTGAAAGTGCAACAAACTATTTTGAAAAGTGTGGAATCAGTCCACAACACTTTAGTGAAACTAAAAGGAATAGATGACAATAAGATATAAGACTTTTTTCTGAAAGTTCGAAGGACAAAATCCTTCTACATCTTTCGTTATTCTGTTTACAGAAGGTATTACAAGAAGACTTTGATTGGTACACATTTATACGAACCAAATTCAGTAGGTCTTACCTTTGCCTACTGAAACTCCTAATATTACAACTCAACACTTTAAGTGATTTAATTAAGAGAAAAACTCTTTCCACATTACAAATGCTTCATACTTAACCGTCATTGGAACAATGGAGGAATGTGAATAAAAATTGCACAAATGATTTTTTGAATCTTATAAAGATTTAAGCTTGTGTTGGTTTTTCTGAGACATTGAAAAGCCCCAGTCTTCTTGAAATATTAATCATAGTAAACTCAGAGTTCGAGAGTTGGAGAGCTATTTTGTGAATCCTCGAGAAGCCTTTATATAGTTGATCTTTAAAGTTCAAGTAAGAACGAATCATTTACCCATTGAAAGAACCTGAATCCAAGAATAGAATTTGTTAAAGATTTTCCTACAGAGAACATTTCAAGATCAAGAAGCACAAATACTTGGAGATGGGAGCATCAGAAACAACAAAAATCCATTGTTCATTTTTATGGGTGATTGAGACAATAGACGGCACAACATAAGCTATCAAGTCATCAACAGTAGAAAAAGGAGCAACAATAGTGACTTTTGCATCAATTTCCTAAACAATTGAATTTATCACTTCTTCTAATGCTGAAAACTCGTTAACAGATAAGAGTGACGAATAATTCGGTTGTGCAAGAGAAGGAGCAACAACAACAACTGAAACTTGGGCAGCTGAATCTGTAGGAGTATCGGAGACCTCATCTCTTGGAGGGGTTTGGTTCTAGGAGTATCGGAGACCTCATCTCTTGGAGGGGTTTGGTTCTTTCCTCATCTATCTTTACCTTGAACGGTTCTGGAATTCCAACCACAACACCTCACTTAAATTCTCTCAATAATCATTATTGTCATCTCTAAAGTTGTGAAATTAGAAGAGAGACGAGTGATCACCTCTTGATAATGAAAGACAGTTGGACCTTGGAAATCGTAATTTGAATTCAGAACAACATGGTATCACTCAACTTCTGAATGTTGAGCTTCAAACTGATGTAATTTCTTCTGTTCATTGCTTCAATGATATAATCTGTTTTTGCTGTAGCAAACACCATTGTCTTATATTTTAAGGACTTGTCATAAGCACCCTTGGTCTTGAATAATGAAAGTTGCTGAAATGTATGGATTTTGACCCAGTAATCAAAATAGGTAATATCTTCATCAATAGATATTTCCATTTCCTCCCCGTGGAGGTCAATGGCCATTTGAACAGAAGATTTAGGGCCTGTTTCCAATGGTTCTTCAGGAGGAACATGCATTTTTCCTTTGTCTTTATCTATGGAAGCTAGTTTCTTAATTCCATATCGTGTTGATTATGGAAGAGGATCTCGAATGACCACTCCCCCTGCTGGTCGGGGAGCAATGAGAAAAGAGCTCGGGCCTCCATCTGTTGGTCTTTTTGGTGTTGGGGGTAGGAAATTTAGTGTTTTTGGGTAGAGGGGCTTGTGCTGCAGCAGCAGCAGTGGCAACAACAATGTGTTTGAAAACTTGGTGAAGGCGTATGTTTTCACTTTCCGAAGGGGCTGGAGTTGAGGATAGATCCGAAATAACTATTGTTCTTTGAATGCGGATAGTAGGTTTGGATTATTTTATTTGCTGGGGTTTGTTTTGGAGGAGGTTGAATCAGAGAAGATGATTTTCTTTTGTTTGATCATAATCACTAATCACAGTTATAAATTTCCTCTTGATCCTCTTATGCTTTTGAGCAGCTTCTTCTTGAAGCTCGATTTCCTCCTTTGCTGCGAGAAACTCAGGCACAAAAGGTTTGGGTCGAAGGGCAGCCATATTCTTAGCATCGATCATAGTGGTGGAAGTGTCATCCTTTTCAGAAGTGAATCCAAAACCAGCATCTTTGAGAAGTTTGCTGATATGCAATGTAATACCAGTAGAACTCTTCTTCTGAACCATCTCATAAAGTCACTTGAATAAAATAGAGGTCCAGTTGCCTTGAGTTCCAGTAGTAATGGAAAATATCACCTAGACCTTTTCCTTTGTCAGTTTGTCAAAGGTTCCGTCCTTTATCAAGATAGCTTTTGCAACATTATCGACCAAGACTTGAAATTCCATTTTCAACAACTTTTGGAAGCACGACGGAGACTAATATTCTTTTGAAGCCGAAAAATTCTCTAGAGCAGTAGCCTTATCTTCCTTGGAGATGGCTGAGAAATAAAAAAATCCCAGTCGTGGGAAGATAGAACGTGGAACCGAGTAGAGCTTAATCAATAATCAGTGTTTGTTGTCATGAGAATATACAACCTTCCTTTCAGTAGAAATAGAAGTTTTGGCATAGAAATACAGAATCAGAGTTTTGTAGATGATTGCTGGAGTTTCCAAAAATGAAAGGAGGCCAGATGTCTAGAAGAATTTGAACATAGCCACAAGGTTGGAATCTTGAATAGTTTTGACAAATTCAAAGTAGATTTGGTAAGAATTTAGAGCATATGCGTTGGCCATTTCTGGTTTTAAAGGGCTCTGAATGATTACCAGTAACTAATGAGGGATGATGAGTCACTTATAACTAGGTTATTAAAATATTGCTTCTTGATATGATTGGTCAACAAGCTATTCTGGAGCTTCATGAATAGGTTCTGAATATTATATGATAGGTTCTGGAATCTCCCGAGTTTCTATTACTGGTTCCTTCTCGAGAACTTCTGGTTCTAGATTTTAAGAATCTTTTCCTCTTGGTACTATTTCATCTTCACTGTCCATGCCCAGATAAATCATGTCTAATCTGTTACTTAAAGTATAATATTAGAATTTTCAAGTGCAATAACAATTTCATCAAAAACAACATGTACTGATTCTTCAACATTAAGGGTTCTATTTTTAAATATCATAAAAGTCTTACTAACTGCTGAATATCCAAGAAAAATTTCAGTATCTTATTTTGAATCGAATGAAGATAAATGATTTTTGTCATTATTATGAACATCACATATGCATCCGAATATATGAAAGTAAGACACATTAGGCTTACTCCCTTTCCATATTTCATATGGAGTCTTTCCATATCTTTTGTTCACCATTGTTTTGTTTTGTGTACAACATGCAGTATTGGCTGCTTCTTCTGACCAGAAGCTCTTTTAGAGTTCTGTTTCTTCTTTCAGCTTCTCCATTTTGTTGGAGAGTTCTATATGCTGAATATTCGTGTTGTTTGCCATGTTCATATGAATATATCTCAAGATATTTGTTAGTGAACTCACTGTCACAATCGCTTCTGATTTTGTTGACTGGAACAAATTTTTCATTTTGAATTCATTTCAGAAGCTTGATCAGATGGTTACCGGTATGATATTTGCCACTAAGAAATATAATCCAAGTAAATCCAGAGAAATAATCAACAATAGTTAGAGTGTACTTCATTCCTCCGAAACTCATTACAAAGATAGGTTCGAAAAGGTCCATATGTAATAGCTCTAAGCATCTTGATGTTGATTTACTTATTTTGTTCTAGAATCTTGTTCTTATCTGTTTACCTAACTTACATGCAAGACAATCATGATTCATAATGAAGTTAAAATCAGGTAACCTGGTAACTAAGTTATGTTTTCTTAGATTGTTATTAGATTTGAAATTCAAATGATTCAAATTTTTATGTCATAACCAATGTTTGTCATTTAGAGATGCCACCAGACATATAGGATGATCAGGTTGACCGATAATCCACTTAATTTCGTAGGTATTTCCATATCTAATAACTTGTAAAACAGTAGAACCACGAGTATCCTTAACTATAGCATGTGCTTTTGGAAAGTTACTGAAAATTCATTGTCACAAAGTTGACTAATATTTATTAAATTGTAACATAAATTTTCTATTATTAGCACATCATTAGCAACAACTTTTTCATGAATAATCTTACTTTTACCAATGGTTTTACCCTTATAATTATCACCAAATGTGATACTTGAGTCTCTGCAATTGACTTCTGAAAGTAGATTAGCTTGACCAATTATGTCTCTTGAGCATCCACTATCTAAATACCTGATTGAACTTCTTATATCAGCAAGTCTTTTTTTTACACACAGACGTAGATTTTAGTAACTTGTACCTAATTTATTTGGGTCCAAAACTGATTAGTCCTTTAAGAAACAAATTTGTACAATCCTATACGGTTTTGTACTTGAGTAGCCTCAAGGGTGTGTACAACATAAGAATTAATATTATTCTTAACAAAATATATTTTAGGATGCTGTTCTCCTTGTTATTCTTGTTTTTCAGCCTATATCTCTCGGGTTCAACATAACCAAGACCAAAATGCTTGCCTTTGTTAATATGATTTATAGGTTTTTGAACTTGAACATTAGGTTCATTGTGTTCACCTACCCTACTGGATTTAAAAAAATGAATATATTTCTCTTTTCACATATTCAGTTTTGGTAGAATATTGGTTTCATAAGTACTTTCATGACTAGTGAATCCGGGGCCAATTTTGTCTCCGGATTGCTTTTGTAGCTCTTTCATATTTTCTAATGAAACAAAAGATTTATTTCATGCATTTACCGTAGCGACAGCTTCTGATTTTTAATCAGTGGTGCTTGGTAATCAACATTCACTCGTTCAGTCCTTAACTTAATCACCTCGTCAGTTTTCCTTCAATCACTGACATTTGGATCAGCTTTCTTCCAATAGCTACGATTAACATCAGTTAGTCATAATAAGATCGGTTTTTCTTTGACGATTTATTCAGCTCGGGAAACATTAATTGCTGAATAATCAGTTTTTCTTTTTAATTCAAGATCAGGAGTTCGTTGTGCAATGTCATATCAAAAATCCTTTTTGACAAATAATACACTGCAGGTAGTGCGCATGAACTCTGACATTCTAACATACTGATAAAGCTATTATACGATCTTATCCGATCTATCAGTTGGGCACTGATCCTTAAAGAAAGATATGGAAAGATTAAGAGAATGTCCACGACAAATCCTCATCGATTTAATTAGGTAGGGTCGTCAATTTTCCTTTAATAAGTGACATTTGAATCAGCTATCTAAACAGCTAAACTTAATATCAGTTAGTCTTAATAAGATCGGTTTTTAATTGATGTTAGTTCAGCTCGGGAGACATTAATTCATGAACAATCCGTTTTCTTTTTAATTCAGTCTGATTTAGCTTTTAATAAATCTTCTTTAATCAATAGCCTTATTTAAAATCACCGAAAAATTAAAATGTAAAATAATTTTTCCAAATGACATATTAAATTACTTTTTTCTTCTTCTGGTTCTGCACATATTCTGATTAATTTATGGATCTTCTTAGAACTCAAAATGTTCATCAAACAATTTTTTCAAGAATAAATCAATAATGTATGCGTTTCAAAATCTTTTCAAATAGTAATTTTGACAAGGAAAGATAAGATGTTGTATAATCCCATAAATTCCAAAGTGTTTCCACTTACTTTCCTCTTATTCAAGTTAAGTTTTGTGCAATATTTGACATTTTAGATTTGACATTACAAGATCATTATCGATTGAAAGACACATGAAGGTGAATTTACCACATAATCGTTGGTTTAGTGTGTTTTTTTTAATTGCATGGTTGTGCTGTGGATTGTGAATCTCTTCTTTTTTTTGGAACCGAGAACCCTGTATTTCTTTCTTTTTTATCCATTGAAAACTCACAAATAAAATATCCAGCTCAAGAAACAATTTCAAAAACAAAAACATACACAAGACGGCTGACAGAGGAAAATTTCATTATCATTAGTTTTATAAGTAGGTATCTTGTGAGACGGTCTCACGAATCTTTATCTGTGAGACGGGTTCACAATAAAAAGTAATACTCTTAGCATAAAAGTAATACTTTTTCATGGATGACCCAAATAAGAGATCCGTCTCACAAAATACGACGTGAGACCGTCTTACATAAGTTTTTGCCTAGAACCTTACAGGCCATAAAAATTAAATTAAACAAAATAAAATATATGTATTATGCTTTGACAAGTCTATCCATCTCTTATTATCATCTTTGTTGCTACACCAAAATTATAATATGTCCTATTGAACCAAAATTATTAAAATTACAAAAACTTACAATAACCCGATGGTCATAGCTTGGTAAACCAGTAGAAATAATTTCTAATGAGGAAGTACAACACTAACATTCGAATTAAACTATAGTCCAATCATATCGATTTATCTTAAATTCGAACATCAATATCAATTTTCTATTGATATATTAGTCTCAAAGTCAATTAAGAACACTCTCGAAGATCGTGTCCTAATTTTTTTTCCAAATGCTTGTAGTACTATAAAATTCCCAAAAGTCAAAATATAATCAACATTGTCAATTTAACTTAAGTATAAGAATTAATAGCCTAGAATAATATTTCCATAGATAATACAACATAAACATTAATTCTCACAAACCTTAATTTCTTAGTGAATTCATAAGATATAAACGAAAGCATGGAACTACATCCAAAACGATATATCATAATAAATTTGTTAATGAAAATGGTACCCGCCGCTACATTGGTTGCATCAACTGCCTAATCTTGAGTGATTGCGAACACAAGGGCATTGAGCTTATTCTCACTTGGCTTGTTTTGGGTGCCAGTCCCAGTTCGCTTAGTCCGTCTAGTTCCTTTATTTGTAGACTCAAGATAGTCTGCAATTGGGTGTCCCGACTTTCCACAACCACAGAAAATGTCACTTATTATGTGGCATTCACCACTTTGTCGCAAGTGACATATCTGACATGGCTTTAAACTCTTGGTAGCCTAGGAGCATATGAGGGTCCTAAGGATGGGTCATGGGATTGCTTGGGTCGCTTGAACTTTTGTCCAATCACTCCAGATTCTTTTATTTCCATGTAAAGATGAACGTACATGAAAACCTTCTTTGGATTTGCCCAAGATTTTTGGAATTCATTTATTTCTATCCGGGCTTTTTGTGTAGATTGACCAGCAAGTGTAGCTTGTTTTTATTCTCTTCCTCTCGCCGCTTTATATCAGTTTCTGCTCTAATGGCTACTCCCATTATGTCTGCAAAACTGTGTGCTTGGTACATCACTAGGGTTGACTGAATCCGACTGGTCAAGCCTCTCTTAAAGCGATGCAACTTTAGAGCGTTATTTGTCATGATGGTAGAGGCATAGGCTCCTAAGGCGTTGAGCATGGAAATATATTCGACAAACGACATATCTAGAGTCTGAGTAAAGCTTTCAAACTCACTTAATTTTGTACTCTAACCTCAGGATAGTACTGTTTTAGGACAAATTCTCTAAATTGCTAAAACGTAATTGATCTGGTGGCTAATATAGTTGGCAAGATTGTTTCCTACAATTTGCTTTCTTTCTCTTCTAAAAATGGAACTATTACTTCCATTTAAGTGCTTCTGGAGCCTCTAGCAGTCAAATTCGCACTTCAATATTTTTGAGTCAAACTTGTGCGACTTCTGGGTCCGAGTCTCCTTTAAATGTGGTAGTTCGATTCTTACTAAGGGATTCACAATGTTACTTAATCCCATTTTTGTCGGCAAAGTTAGTCAAAAAAGGTAGATAGCACACACAATTCTTTAAATGCATTCAATTTGTTGCAGCCTTCTTTGAATAATATTTGAACACCTTTCGTTCGGCAGCTGCTTTTCCGAAATCGGGGATGAAGGTTCACACTGATGCATCATTCGACATTTCAAGGCATCCAATTCTCGAGTCTTCTCTCAGTTTATAGCAGTTGAGTGGTTAGTTCTATAATATTTGTGAGGTGTTTGTTCTCCTGTATTAAGACAGTGTGTGTTGTCTTTGGAAACACAGTGAGTGGGTTGTACACCACAAAATATTATAGTGAAATTCTTTTCATCTTGCCCGTGGTCTTTACCCTAATAATTTTTAGGGGTTTTCCACGTAAATCTCGGTGTCCATTTTATTCTTTATTTTTCAGATTTTATTATCTCAAATTACCGCAAGTAGGACCAACAAGTGGTATCAGAGCCTTGGTTTAAAATTTCATAAAATTCTGAGTATGCTCTGTGGTTGCAGCCTAGACTGATCTTCCACATCAGAAAAGATTTTTTGAGATTTTTTATTTAAGGCGGGATTGTTTTGTTCAGTCTACTAAAATTGTTGTAGACATAATGACGGGCAGATACGAGATAGCAAAGTTCAACGGAAGCAATTTTATGCTGTGAAAAATAAAGATACAAGCAGTTTTAAGAAAAGAGGAATGAGATGAATGATAATGTTGTTGTCAATCTACACTTGGCCATAGTAGACGAAGTACTGTCAAGTATCTCTGAGATAAAAACAGCAAAAGTTATCTGGGATACTCTGACAAAGATGTACGAGGTCAAGTCGTTACACAACATGATTTTCCTAAAGGAAAGGCTTTATACTCTTCGGATAGCGGAATCCTCATCGATAACCGACCATATCAACACACTAAATACTCTATTTGCCCAACTCACTTCCATGGGGCATAAAATAGGAGAAAATGAACGTGCGGAGCTTCTAATTCAAATTCTACCAGATTCATATGATCAAATTATCATCAACATAACCAACAATATTCTTATGGGCTTTCTAAGATTCAACGATGTCTTAACTGTGGTTCTCGGAGAAGAAAGTCGGCGCAAGAATAAGGAAGATAGGTTGGTAACATCGAAGCAGGCAGAGGCTTTACCCATGATAAGAGGAAGATTTATGGACCGTGACTCCAGTGGGAGCCAAAGACGAGGTAGATCAAAATCGAGAAGTAAGAAGAAAAATATTTACTGCTTTAAATGTGAAGTAAAGGGCACTTCAAGAAAGAGTGTACGAGTATCGAGAAGAGTTCTCAAGGAAATGTGATCAGTACTTCAGGCAGTGGTGAAGTATTATTCAGTGAAGCAGCAACTGTTGCAGAAGGCAGGCACAAATTTTGTGACACATGGATTATGGATTCAGAAGCGACGTGGAACATGACGTCTCGGAGAGAATGGTTTGACCATTATGAACCAATCTCATGAGAACATGTATTCATGGGAAATGATCATGCCTTGGAAATTGCTGGGTCGGTACTATCAAAATTAAAATATTTGATGGCACCATTCGCACCATACAGGAGGTGCGGCATGTGAAAGGACTGACGAAAAATCTTTTGTCCTTGGGGCAATTGGATGATATTGGGTGCAAAACACGGATCGAGAACGGGATCATGAAAATTGTGAAGGGTGCGCTTGTGGTTATGAAGGCGGAAAAAGTTGATGCAAATATGTATGTACTTTTGGGAGAAACTGACAAAGAAGCGAACTAGCTGTTGCATCAATTGGTTCAGGAGAAGAATTAACAGTGTTATGACATAGAAATCTCGGGCATATGTCAGAATGAGGGTTGAAAATTCTCTCAGAACAGAAGCTGCTGCCAGGACTTACAAAAGTGCATTACCCTTTTGTAAGCACTGTGTTACAAGTAAACAACACAGATTAAAGTTTGGCACTTCTACTGCCAGGAGCAAAAGCATATTGGAGATGATTCATTCAGATGTTTGGCAAGCACCGGTTGTATCCCTAGGAGGAGCGAGATACTTTGTCTCGTTCATTGATGATTTTTCTAGGAGATGTTGGGTGTATCCGATGAAGAAGAAATCGGATGTTTTCCATATCTTCAAAGATTTCAAAGCGCGGGTTGAACTTGATTCAGAAAAAAAAACCAAGTGTCTGAGGACTGACAATGGAGGAGAATAGAACAGTGACGAATTTGATGCATATTGTCAACATGAGAACATCAAAATACAATTCACGACGGCTTACACACCTCAACAGAATGGAGTTGCGGAGCGGATTAACAGGACCTTGTTAGACAGAACAAGAGCTATGTTTAAGACTGCAGGTCTAGAAAAGTCATTTTTGGTGGAAGCAGTCAAAACCGCTTGTTATATTATCAGTCGTTCTCCTTCAGTGGCGATTGATCTGAAGACTCCGATGGAGATGTGGACTGGGAAGCCGATAGATTATTCTCATTTGCATACATTTGGAAGTCATGTGTACGTTCTGTACAATGAGCAAGAAAGATCGATGTTGGATTCGAAATCCAGAAAATGTATTTCTTGGGTTATGCTGATGGAGTAAATGGGTTTCTCTTGTGTATCCTACTGTTCACAAGCTTGTCATCAGCAGGAATGTTATCTTCAAGGAAGATAAANAAAGATCGATGTTGGATTCGAAATCCAGAAAATGTATTTCTTGGGTTATGCTGATGGAGTAAATGGGTTTCTCTTGTGGATCCTACTGTTCACAAGCTTGTCATCAGCAGGAATGTTATCTTCAAGGAAGATAAAATAAATGGAGACAAAGGCACATCGAATTCCGAAACTACTATATTTCAGGTGGAAAATAATACGGACAAAGGTCAAGTTTCTTGTGAAGCAGTACCAGAGCAAGAAGAACAAGAACATGTTGAGTCTGAAGTTTCCATTGTAAGGCAGTCAACTCAAGACAGGAGACCACCAGGTTGGCTTTCAGATTATGTCACTGAAAGCAACATTACATATTGTCTATTATCAGAGGATGGTGAGCCATCTAGTTTTCATGATGCTACTCAAAGCTCGGATGTATCTTTGTGGATGATAGCAATTCAAGAAGAATTGGAAGCATTAGACAAGAATAAAACTTAGGATCTTGTTACACTACCACGAGGAAAGAAAGCCATTGGAAACATATGGGTCTATAAGATCAAGCGTGATGGCAATAACCAAATGGAGCGGTATTGTGCTATATTGGTGGTAAAAAGGTATGCTCAGAAAGAAGGCATTGATTTCAATGAGATATTTTCTCCTGTGGTTTGGCTTACAACAGTCAGAATAGTGTTGGCATTGTGTGCAGTGTTTGACCTATATCTAGAACAACTAGATGTGAAAACGACGTTTCTTCATGGAGATCTTGAAGAAGAAATCTATATGCTCTAGCAAGAAGGTTTTGAGGAAAAAGGCAAAGAAAACTTGGTTTACAGGTTGAACAAATCTCTGTACGGTCTCAAACAGGCGCCAAGGTGTTGTTACAATAGATTTGATTCCTATATCATGAGCCTTGGATACAACAGATTGAGTGCATACCCTTGTACATATTTCAAGAGGTCTGGTGATGATTATATCATTTTACTTTTTTATGTGGACGACATGTTGGTAGCAGGCCCCAACAAAGATCAGGTCCAAGGATTGAAGGCACAGTTGGCTAGGGAATTTGATATGAAAGACTTGGGACCAGCAAACAAGATTCTAGGGATGCAAGTTCACCGAGATAGAAGTAACAGAAAGATTTGACTTTCTCAGAAAAATTATTTGAAAAAGTCTTGCAACGCTTCAACATGCACGATAGTAAGACAATTTCGACCCATCTTCCTGTTAACTTCAAGTTATCCTCCGAGATGTGTCCTAGCAGTGAAGCAGAGAGGATGGAGATGTCTCGAGTACCATATGCATCAGCAGTGAGAAGTTTGATGTTCGCTATGATCTGTACAAGACCAGGCATTGCTCAAGCAGTGGGAGCAGTTAGTCGGTATATGGCGAATCCTGGACGAGAGCATTGGAGCACTGTCAAGAGGATCCTTAGATACATTAAGGGTACCTTAAATGCAAAATTATGTTATGAAGGATTAGATTTTACACTCAGAGGCTATGTAGATTCAGATTATGCAGGTGATCATGATAAGAGGAAATCTACTACTGGTTATGTGTTTACACTTGCAGGGAGAGCAGTAAGCTGGGTTTCAAAACTGCAAACAGTTGTGGTGTTATCTACAACAGAAGCAGAATACATGACAGCTACTCAAGCTTGCAAGGAGACAATATGGATTAAAAGGTTATTGGAGGAGATCGGGCACAAACAAGATAATGTTCCTTTGTTTTGTGACATTCAGAGTGCCTTGCACATCGCAAGGAATCCAGCCTTTCATTCCAGGACGAAACACATTGGAGTAAAATTTCACTTTGTGCATGAAGTAGTAGAAGAAGGAAGTGTGGATATGCAAAAGATTCATACAAAAGATAACATAGCTGATTTACTGACCAAGCCAGTGAACACTGATAAGTTTGAGTGATGTAGATCCTCAAGTGGCCTAGCAGAAACGTAAGCAGCAGGTAATGGCAAGATTGAAAAGATGTGTGGAGATGTGTTTGATTCTCAATCAAATCTCCAAGTGGGAGAAATGTCGGCAAAGTTAGTCAAAAAAGGTAGACAACACACACAATGATTTAAATGCATTCAATTTGTTGCAGCCTTCTTTGAATAATATTTGAACATGTTTCGTTCGACAGCTGCTTTTCCGAAATTGGGGATGAAGGTTCACACTGGAAATAGATGCATCATTTGACATTTCAAGGCATCCAATTCTCGAGTCTTCTATCAGTTTATAGCAGTTGAGTGGTTAGTTCTATAATATTTGTGAGGTGTTTGTTCTCCTGTATTAAGAGAGTGTGTGTTCTCTTTGGAAACACAGTGAGTGGGTTGTACACTACAAAATATTATAGTGATATTTTTTTCATCTTGCCCGTGGCTTTTACCCTAATAATTTTTAGGAGTTTTCCACGTAAATCTCGGTGTTCATTTTATTCTTTATTTTCAGATTTTATTATCTCAAATTACAGCAAGTGGGACCAATAATTTTAACATGTGGCGGGGGTGGTGCTGATCGGTATTGTTGACATTTCCAAATCCTTAAAGGGTCGTTGTCACTATAGTTTTTATGGCCGTTAATTGAGCATGGTTAAGGTTGAAGTCAGGTGGTGGTGGCAGGGGATTCTCATCTTCGAGACTGTGGTTGTTGCGAGTGTGACAGTTATTTCTTGGGAATCTTCCGGTCATTTCTCTACAAAGACGTAAATTTTTAAAACTCTTTGAATGTCAAATGAAGACATGAATCAAAACACGTGGATAACAAAATATCATTTATTTCCCTGAGGAAATTTCAGAATACAACGAAATGCAAGAAAAAAAAAACGAAAAGTAATCTTAAGGAATTTATGTTGGAAAACAGAACATTGATGATATCCTAATCTATGATTTCTCCATCCCTGACAATCTCTGCAGGCTCTTCATTTGCTTATTCCTCATGCGCATTCAGTAATTGCTGCAAGTGTTCGATTTCGTCTTGTTGGTTGATGAATTTTGTAGCCATGTTTTGGTTGCTAATCACCAACTGAATCAGAGTTTTTCATTGTTTGCTTATATGTATTGATTTCTTGTTGGAGTTGGTCACTAATTTGTTTCATGACCAGAGAATGATTGAACCATGCCTCGACCATGGTGGATGCTTGGTGTCCAACTTTTTGCGCCTCTTGCAGCTTTTTCTTATAATCTTTGAGTTGTTTCTCAACAAACTTTTTATCAAAAGCAAGTTGGTTCACTTCCATTTGAAGGTGGTCCCTAGTTTCCTTCAACTCGTCTTTGTCACGAAGTAAGCTTGTAAAAGTATTCTTGAGTTGCTCAACATAACTTTCGAAACAAAAACAATTCATATACGAATTATTTTAAAACATAAGCCCACTTACCTTGAATCTTGGTACTAAAAACGTGAGCGGGGACGACTTCTTGTCTTGTAAACCTCAAAAAAATACTGTCTAATTCTTGACATCAATTGGATAGAACTTCGACTGGAAAAAATACTTCAGAATCTTGACAGCACCTGGGAGCACACTCACGAATTTTGTGTGATATAAGTTGGTGTAAAAATCGAAAATGAGCCTCCTCATATTTATAGGAGTTGGGTGAAAATCTTACCATAATTCGTTTGATATTCTTTTCTAACTTTTGGGATTATTTTTCCATGATTTCGAGATTTTTCTTCCATATATACATGCCTTGCCAAATCTCAAAACTTCATCCCCAAGTATAATTTTCGAAATTATACATAATGGTTTGTCAATTGCATGTAGACTACTTCCTTGTACATGTTCATGACGTATCTAGACTATATTGAATTGACTTACTTCCTTGTTGTGTGAATGTTGCCTTGAATGTATCATTTTCTTACGAATTCGATTGATATATTACTTTAAATTTCGAAATTCCAATAATTTTATAATGACACTTGAATTCAAAAATATTCAAGCTTATACTTGTCTATAAATAATTTTATTCCTTAAAAAATCGGGGTTCTCACAGTTATACCCATATTTAATGCGCATAGTTGTATTCAATTCATTGTCGATGAGTATAATTTATTTTCCAAATATCATTAAATAAAAGTTTATTAGAAAATTTGTTTGTATAATTTGTTTTCCCAATAGCATCCTAAATCTATGTGAAAAACCTAAGCTAACTATATAATTTTGAGGGAGGGAGTATTTACTAAGGTTTCAAATTGTTTTTATATAATTTAAACACTTTCCTATTTACTTCACTATTTTGACAAAATCATACTAATATAAACTAACATCCGTATATAATGAATAAAAAGGTAATAAATAAACTTTTCTTTAGATAAAATGTAAAAGGATTTAAATCATAAATCGTCTTCGAATATCATCATATATTATCATGGAGAATTTTTAAATTTTTATGCAAATTGATCAAAGTTTAAATGAATTGTATTCATAATGGTACATTTATTTATGCATATTAAGGTAAATTTATTAAGGTTTCAAATTGTTTTATAATTTAATTAAACACTAATATAATGCGTTTGGACGGTTCTACCCTTGTCTTTGTGTGAATCCACGCACACCACTCATGGGAAGAGGCACTTATCGTAAGCTGCACCAAAATGGTAAATGTACAATTACATCTCAAAAACAATATTGGAAATTAAAACGAAAAAAGTAATATAACAAATGAAATTTATATCATTAACTGAATACGTACTGATATATATATCTATATATATATATATATAATCAAGTTGTTTAAAAAGAAAAAAAAATATTTTTTAGGTTTAATTTGATTAATAAAAAAATAATTATTTGGATTTGGAAGTAGAATTGAATTTGGAATTGGATTTAGAATTTCATCTTGGGTTTGGTTTGAAATTTAAAAATTCTATTTATAATTCATTTCTTGTTTGGAAAAAAACAAAATTTGAATTTGGAAATTTAAAATTTTACTAAAATAATCTCAATTATCTTTTACAAAAATCAAGATTTAAAACATATTATTCACATTATTAAAAAACTGAAAAACTAAAATTAATTTTATCATATATTTCTCTATATCATTTCAATTATATATTTATGTTATACAAACTACATAAACTCTTATATAATTAATTAACTAATCTTAACAAAGAAAAAATAAATTATTAAAATAAAATAATCAAACATAACATCCAAATAATCAAATTTAAATTCTACGAAATAAATTATTTCAAAAATCAACCACATCCTAATTTTTTAAATAGAAAAAAAAGTACTATTGAATAAATAATTGTTCAAAATTCATGAAAACCATAAGAATAGATATCAAGAATCAAATATACAAAATAAAAAATAAATAAAATTTTCATTTAATCCAACCATTACATATAAAGACGGTATAATGATAATAATTAATATTTTTGTTATAAATATTTTTTAGTTTTATTCAAATCCAAATTCCATCAAATCTGACCAGTTTTGAGAAGATTTGTTTATACACAATGAAATCCAGTCAAATCCTTTAAAATCAAATTCTATTTTTAAAATCCAACTAACTAAACGGTTAAAACCAGGATTTATAAATCCAAATCTCTCCAAATCCTTGCTTCCAAACATAGTGTTAAAAAAAATTTTTTTGCTGTAGTTTGGAACGAAATATTGATATAACTTACAAGGACTCATAAACGTTTTTCTTCCAACAGAGGGGCTGCAATTTCCACTGGCTCTGTAGACGAGATCGAGCGCATACGATGCGTGATTTATCAATGTGTTGGGAAGAAAACACGGACCACCCGGCTGTATATCTTTGCAATCGAAACTCGAGCAAACGTTGTCTAAAATTCCTTGTAACAAGTTAACTGGTGCATTTTCTTTCGCGACGCAAAACTCGAGTTGCTGTATTAGTAAATAACAGAAAATACCTAGTTAACTCGTATGTACGTCGTACAGAAAAGATCGACGAATTTAAGTTAAAATTTACTTACAATGCGTTTCTCATTATCATCAAGTTTAGGGTTTTCTCGTATAGCGTAGACATATGTTGTATGAATAGTACTTAAGTATAGAGAAAGACATACATAAACAATTGCAGTGAAAGAAGAAAGATTAATGTTTCTTGCCATGGATAGGATATGAACTCTTCTCGATCGAATTCTTGTACTAAATAGGGTTTTATTTTCTTGGAAATTAATTGAGTTTAAATAGTTGAAACTTTTCGAAAAAATTGATATCATGCATTAATGTGGATATATAGGATTCTTGTGAATTTGTTCATCTAATTGACTGGATTTTAATAATTTTCTAATAACCCAAAAAGGCATTTGCAAGTGATTTATTTAGCTTTATCGCTTGAATTCTCGAAATTCAGGCTAAAAATTAGTAATAAATTCAGTAATATTACATAAATGAGGTGTTGGGAATAAAGAATCCACTTTGATTAATTCATACAATTAGGGAATAATATTTAAGAAATTGCGTGATTTTAAAACGAACGTTGAAATTACTGATATATTTGTTTTTGGCATGGAAAATTAATAATGGGTCAATTTTGAATCCAATAAAATTTATATCAAATGGGATTGGAGAATGAATTTGTATGACCGTGATTTTTGTTATATTCCAAGAAATTTATTTTAAATCGTGGAATAATAAATTTTTATCATTGAATTTTTTTACAAAATTTGTTGAACTCGATATAATTGTCATTTTTATTAGTTTTGAATTAAAATTTTTTTTTTGTAAAATCATATTTTAGTTATATATATTGTGTATAGTATTTTTTAATGAGTAGGTCTCTTGTGAGACGGTCTCACGAATATTTATCTGTGAGACGGGTCAACCCTACAGATATTCACAATAAAAAGTAATTCTCTTAATATAAAAAGTAATACTTTTTCATGGATGACCCAAATAAAAGATTTGTCTCACAAAATACGACCCGTGAGATCGTTTCACACAAGTTTTTGTCTTTTTTAATAATGAAAAACAAAATATAACGCTTGAGAGAGAACAAAAATCGATCCTTCAATGACTTTGAATAGCATATTTGCTCAACCAGGTGCATTATCCAAAGGACATCAACCTTTACAGGCAACGGAAAGGACGGAACTAGGAATTTACCTTATGGGGACTGATCATAAGTTTGTCTAAAAACAACTTGACTAAAAATATATATCAAAGCACATCATAAATATATCATATCATGATGAATATTATCTCAAGAAAATATATAAATGTATAAGTCAAAAATATAATAAACATACGAGGTAACACAATCAAACAATTTCATTGATACTATGCTTTACTCTACGAGACTTCTCATCAAACTCGTATATGTTTATTCAAACTCCCGCTCAATGTAAAAAAACATGCAATCGCCAAGAAAATAATCATCCATATTATTGCGAAGTGATGTCTTATGACACTCGGAGCCAAAGATCATAGGGCTGTACATGGTCTGTAATATATTGGGTGGTTAGTACCTAAAGATGGAAACATGACTGATGATTGTGCGTCGGGGAGCATGAATGAACAGATCCATACTAGAATGGGAGATGTTAGAACATTTACGTTTTGGTAATTTTATAAGGTTGCTAATTCTATGGATAATTACAGAGCTTAGCTAAACTGAATTCAAGAAAGAAAATGACTATTCATACGCATATGTTTCCAAAGCTAATCATAGACCTACCAATTGCTTAGAAAAACTGATAGTTTATTATTCGAAGGTAAAAAAGTCACTAATAGTTAATTTGATCAAAAATACCAACTGATGCAATAGATTTTCTCCGTCTACTAGTTAGTATATATCAACAAACATTCCATGAAATTTTTCAGTTTATTCCGTGTTAAGGAGCATAACCCAGTTGAATTATCGGCTAAAGCTCTCCATACTAACAATTTCTGATTCCTAATAGAATGTCAGAATTTCGCAAGTACTACTCTCAGTGTACTTTTATCATAAAGGACAATGACGTGGAAAACGACATGAGCAACGACTATTCTATTTGGAACGGATATAAGATTTGATTTTATCGACCGTTGGATCAAAAAGCTAAAAATAGAGGAAAGATCTCAGCCAGTCCTTCTCACTCTCTAGCTCTCGCATTTTTTTGAAAAATAAAAAAAATTTATCAAGCTTTCAAGAAATCAACTGATATAAGTTTTCTAGCACACACTTGAGTGTTTTATTCAGATCATTGAGGATCTTTTGTGCTTAGATTTATATTTCTGAAATACTTGTAATATGAAAGTATGATTACTGATCAGTTTTGTTGAGTAAATTGCCAAGAGTTTCAGTTAGGTTATTTTTTAAGTCCTACTAAAATGGGCAGTTGAAAGTGTTGTAATTGTCCAAGTCTTTTAATGAAATCCTTCTGCAAGGAAAAAAAGTGGCATATAAGTATTGAATTCTCCGAACATCCAGAAAAAAATTTGTGTCTTTTACTTATCAGTTACACTATCTTAACTTTCTATTTGATAGCCCAACTGATTTTTTACTTGAAATCATTTCGTGTTCAAACCTTATTAGTTAGTTTATTTCTACGCAGTGACAGACTGGTGACTTATTTATATCCAACTAACAATAATTCTATTTTAGTTTTAGTGCCCAAAATCAGTACACGTAAATTCCATGCATTTATTTAATTATTAAATCATTTATTTAAATGTAAAATGAGTTTTAGCCATGCATAATTTATTTAAATACATTATTTAAAATTATTTATGTTTGGGTGATGCACGTTAAATGTTTTTTGAGTTTCATGTTTCCGGCGATTGGTCGAGGCGGGATCGAGGAAAGACCGGCGACGACTTTTGGCGAAAATTTTTAATGCGGTATTTTATTTTTTTATTTAAGGATGGGGCATTTTAATTAATTTATGAAGTGTTAGTCTTTTAAAACCTAATTTATTTATTAAGTGATTTTAAGATTTTAAAACCTTTAGAGATTAGTGTTTGTGCTTTTTATTTTAATTAGGGGATTTTTATTTAAACATTAGTAGGGATGGTATTTTAATTAATTTGTTAATTGAGTTAACACTTTAATTAGTATTTTTGTTTAGCATGGTTAATGGCATAATTAAGCAAAAATCATCCCCTAATTATTTCTAAACTCACGCGCACACACACCCACACACACACTTACACGGCCAAAAACACACAACACACACTACACGTTTTTATTTTAAGATTTTGAAAGAAAAACCTAGGGTTCCTAATCCATAGAGCAGCCGCCCCTTCCTCTATAATTTCCAGCAAGAATTTCGTTGGTTTTCTTCAAAGAAAATCGAGCCAAGTCGTCCGAGATCGTCTCTCACACCATCTCCGCTTCGGTATCGCAGTATCGTGAGTTTTAATATCAAAAAGCCACGTATAATCTGTTTTTCCTGCATCGATCATGTCATAGTATGTGTGGTGTTGTATTTTGTATGAAAATCATGTGAATGTTGTGTAGAAGTTTGAGCAATCATGTTTAGATTACTTTTGAAACTATTTTTGGATCTAAAATCACTTTTTTGCTGTCTTTTTAAATACTGCGATTTTTTGGCCGTGCTTTTGGGAAAACTTTCAACATAAAAATCGTAGAAATTTTTGATACCTTCGATTTGATATAAAATTCAAAATTTTTGGATAAAAATTGAGTGAGTTATGGCGTTTTTTGTGGGACTGCTCAAACTGCAACTTTTATGTAAATTGTGTTGTTGAAGTTATTTGTTGCAGGCTTCGTTGGGAATCGACGGGCGATCATTGCTGCGTTTAAGTAAGTTAAGAACGATGTTGGGATTATTTTTTGTGTCTCTTTTCGTGTCGTTAAGCAAAAGGTTGAGATAAGAGTCGTAGGTAGAAAAGTGGTGTCGAAATCTCGGGTTGTGTCGTTTGTTATTATTTGTCGTGTTTTGTGGCAATTGTAATAGCTTGTATGGGTTGGAGTCATTACCTTAGTGTCCTATGAGGGGTCTCGAGGTATGGATTCTCAGCCCTTATGGTTTAGTAAGAAGAGAGAAACGTCATGTTAAGTTTTCGCTCAGGCTGCGTTTTCCCGAGGCTACACGGACCAGTACACGGACCCTGACACGGGGTCCGTGCTTTTGTTGCACTCGGGTGTCACTTTTCCATAGGTACACGGAGGTGTACACGGACCCAGACACGGGGTCCGTGCCTGTGTTTTCTTCGAAGCGTCAATTTGCAGAGTCTACACGGAGCCCTACACGGACCAGGGCACGNCCACGTATAATCTGTTTTTCCTGCGTCGATCATGTCATAGTATGCGTGATGTTGTATTTTGTACGAAAATCATGTGAATGTTGTGTAGAAGTTTGAGCAATCATGTTTAGATTACTTTTGAAACTATTTTTGGATCTAAAATCACTTTTTTGCTGTCTTTTTAAATACTGCGATTTTTTGGTCGTGATTTTGGGAAAAATTTCAACATAAAAATCGTAGAACTTTTTGATACCTTCGATTTGATATAAAATTCAAAATTTTTGGATAAAAATTGAGTGAGTTATGGCGTTTTTTGTGGGACTGCTCAAACTGCGACTTTTATGTAAATTGTGTTGTTGAAGTTATTTGTTGCAGGCTTCGTTGGGAATCGACGGGCGATCATTGCTGCGTTTAAGTAAGTTAAGAACGATTTTGGGATTATTTTTTGTGTCTCTTTTCGTGTCGTTAAGCAAAAGGTTGAGCTAAGAGTCGTAGGTAGAAAAGTGGTGTCGAAATCTCGGGTTGTGTCGTTTGTTATTATTTGTCGTGTTTTTTGGCAATTGTAATAGCTTGTATGGGTTGGAGTCATTACCTTAGTGTCCTATGAGGGGTCTCGAGGTATGGATTCTCAGCCCTTATGGTTTAGTAAGAAGAGAGAAACGTCATGTTAAGTTTTCGCTCAGGCTGCGTTTTCCCGAGGCTACACGGACCAGTACACGGACCCTGACACGGGGTCCGTGCTTTTGTTGCACTCGGGTGTCACTTTTCCATAGGTACACGGAGGTGTACACGGACCCGGACACGGGGTCCGTGCCTGTGTTTTCTTCGAAGTGTCAATTTGCAGAGTCTACACGGAGCCCTACACGGACCAGGGCACGGGGTCCGTGCCTTCTCTTTTCTGCACGACTCATTGTACAGTGTCTACACGGACCCAGAGCCGGACTTGGGCGCGGGGTCCGTGTACCTTCATTTTTGGGGAATAATTTTTAAGTTCACCTTAAGAGTTGATTTGGGGTTCAAGATCATGGTTAGTGCGATGATTAAACGAGGTGAAGTCCCGAATGAACTAGAATGTCATAAGTTATTTAATCACTTTGGTGGTGAGCTCGAGTACCTACGTCTAAGTTATGCAAGTTAAGTATTCAAACTCATGTTAGTATGTTGCAGCAGCTGCCCCAAGCGAGATCCAACGAATCCCTCAACGCCAAGTAAGTATGTTGACGTGCAAAAGAAAATATTTCAAGTTTTTGAGGTATGCTAAATATCTTGTGACCAAATTATGAATGGGTTTGGAAGTCGGTGAACGTGGCCAAAGACCTCTCCACCCCGTTAAAGCATGAACGGGTTTAGATAAGGATTAGAAAGCATTAAAGCATGAACGGAGACCAATCCACCCGTTAAAGCATGTACGGGGATCTCATGTATGTGGCAGTGGATACGTCCCTGTCAGCCCAGTACTGTGGTTTGTCTAATCAGGCATTTATTATGTATGGGTCACTTGCTTTGAAACATACCTCTACGCAAAATGATGAAGTATGTATGTTCAAGTATGTTCAAGTATGCAAGCATGTTTAAGAAAAGTTTTTATGATTATGGCACGTCTATGTTATATTATTATGATCACGCTCAAGTACGTTTATGTTATCATGTTCAGATTTATGTTTCCAATGTTTACGCTCTATTTTGAAGTTGCGTGTGGTTTTACTACGTATTACGCGTTACTTCCAGTTTATACGTGTTGAGTCTTTAGACTCACTAGACTTGATCGATGCAGGTGAGGAGTATGTTGAGGTGGCTAGAGGTGGGGACCAAGGAGCTGGCTTGGACTGAGCGGAAGGCTAAACCCGAGGACCGCCATGTTTTGAAGTTTTAAGGATATTTGAAATGTTGAAAATACTCTGGTTTTTATGTTACGATTTTTTGTGGTTCAAGCAAATACGTTTGGCAGACATTATGTTGAGACGTACAGTTTATTTTACCAAATTTTGAAAGTTCATTATTTAAGCAAGAAAATTTTTAATTCTTCCGCAAATTTTAAGTAGTAAAAAGTACGGTACGTAACATTAGTATTTCTAATTCAACCGAAATATTTCAGAATTTATTGAGATTTTCTATTCAAACCCCTCTAAATCAATTTCCGATCCTGACAAATTGATCGAATAAGGTCAATTCTTGTCTATGAACACTATCGATTAAATTGGACTCATTTAACAAAATCTCAATGTTTTTCAAAAAGGATTTTGATGATTGAAAAATCAGTATGTAGGCTTATTTAGCTGCACAAGACGATAACATGTGGTACGTCATCTCAGAAGGCCCAATAAAAATCATGAAAGCCAATACTGGCATTGTCATCTCCAACGGTGTCACAAATGATTGTAAAACCAACAATGTAATGGACTAGTGAAGTCAAGAAAAAGGAAAATATGAACAATGTTACAAAATACATCTTGTATAAAACATTGGTCAAGAATACTTTTAGACATATCAAGATATGTTCCACTGCAAAGGATATCTGGGTGAAACTTATACAACTGTGTGAAGGCAATAATCAAACAAAAGAGAAAAATGAATACAACATTTGCGAAGAAATTTGGCAAGTTCCTAAAAAAGAACCAGAGCAATTTCCAAAGCCCAAGAAGAAGCAATCATTACAAGAAAAAGTCCACTAATGAGTACAATGTGCGTTTAAACTGTGGGAAATCGAATATTTCATAGCCGGCTAGCCTAAACCAAATAAGGATGAGAGAAGGCCCATCTCATGAATAGAAGAAGCCCAACAATGATAGGAGGTCATTCAGGAAGAGAACATATCATACAGTGCTGGTGGCTGAGGATAACAAGGCCAGGTGTGCAGATTCCGACTCAGACTCATCAGAGTCAGAGTGTTCCACCAGTGAAAGTGATGAAGATGAGGTGAAGTGTCTCATGGCTGATGAAGAGCCAGAATCCACCGGTGAAGAGGTATTTGATTTTGAATCATCTGATTTTACACGTGATTATCTCATCACTTCACTTTATGACATAGTAAATGATTACAAGAGACTTTTTCAATCATTCGAGGAAGTCAAAGAAAATAAATATGGAGCCTAACTAGGAAAATTCAGGTGAAGTATTTTGTCTTAAGGCATAAATTTCAAAGCTCGAGATTGAAAATGAGCGAATACATGAAATGGCTGATCTCTGAGAATCTGAAATTAGCCGAGCCGATCAAAATATGGAACAATCATTAGTCGATCTCGAGAAAATACATGAGCTGCAGAAACAATCAGGAGATAAAACTGGTCTTCGCTTCAACAGCAATGATAGCAATCTCACTCACATTATTACTCAATAGAAACTAAGCATGTGCAAATGTAAACAAGTTTATTTTGTTAAGTCTAGTACGATATATGGACAACAGGAGCCAATTGTTCGAATTCAGAAAACTGTTGAAAAGATGAACAAAGGTAGAATGTTTGGTATTGGTTACGAACTCGAAAGTTCTAATACTAAGCCTAACTGGTCTAATAATAGATTCAGTTTTGCAACACATAACTCGTTGAGAGGTAAGCTCTACTGATATTAAAACCGCAATCTTGTTTATAAAAGATATAGGCGGACTAATGATGACAGAAAGGCATGAAAATATATTGTTTCCAATGCACGCAAAATATCGTATGCATATGTTTCTGCACAACCTTTCTAAACAAACAAAGTGGTTGGTCGGCTAGTCAGGATGTTCCAAGTGTGGGTTCCTAATGGACTAATCTCATTTGGACACAAATAAGATCGGGTACCAGTTGATTTAACTTGTGATTGTAGATCCAATAAACAAGAAGGGCTAAAGAATTCAGTCTGGTACTTGGATAATGGATGTTCAAGGCACATGACTGGTCAAGACTCTGTTGACTAATTTAATCAAATGTGAAATACCCAAGATCATAAAAGATTATGATATGAAGTTCAGATCAATTAATAATGTGCATAAAATGAACTAACTGATGGATTGTCTAGTATATTTTTATCCTCTACCATGTATTCCATTCAGTAGTTTCCAATGTTTGTGTTTATGGAGAATCTCTAGCCCAAGAACCAATTGATCTAATTCTTTTCCTGTGATTCCTTTGATGTGAACCTCCAATTCTCCGATATTGATCGTTATTTGGTAAGTTCCTATCATAGGTTGTTCCAAATAGTATATAATATTATAAGAAAATTGATTTCTTTGTCTTATAATATCAAATACTATTTCGAATTCCATTCATCTTTCTGGATATCTAACTTTTCCTATTGTTGAAAAACTTTTTATTATCGGTTGGATTTCTTGGACAAGTGTTTTCTCCCATCTTTGATTTGTTATTCTATCTCCTTGAAAAGATAATATTATTGGTTCCAGGTTAAGACTTTGTTTCTTTTGTATAATTAGTTTGTCTTGAATCTGGATATTCGTTTTTGTATTAAAGGAAATTTGATTCTTTCTGGATAAATTGTCTGAGCAATATTTCCAACTATTTCTAGTATTTCAATAAACTCATTTCTAATAAACAATTCTGAATAACGTGTATTAGATAGAGAATATGAAATTTGATATATAATAGAATATGGTTTATTGCGCTATTTCATCAGCATTTTCTTTGAAGTTTCGATGTCATGTCAAAGCTCGACTGAAATCTCTATCATCCAAGTTTTAGGCATTTCTTCGATGAATTACTCTTATAATTTTTCATGCACATAGATTCCTTGAGATAGCTCTTAGTATTAAATCTTGAAGATTACTCATTCTTTTATCGCATATAACAATATCAATGGGTGAGTCGATTCTTTCTTTAAAATTAGCTTTTATCATAATCTAGATTGCTCCGATAAGAATTCATGACATGGTACATTCTACTTCTATCAAGAGTTTTATAATTCCTCCTTAATTTCTTCAGAAGAAATTAATTGCATCTCTATCCGATATCCTGTGAGTTCCGTTATGACTGTCATTTTCTTTCTTGAAACTTTATAGATTAGATGATGTTTTATGTTTCTTAGGCCAAGATTTCCTAAGAACTTTTCTATATGTCCTGTATAGAATCCTTGATATCTCTGCAGGATATAATTTTTTCTCATGATCTTTTGGACCATGTTATGAGATATTGTTTTCTTTCTAAAGAAACCAGACAAATATTAATGTGTTTCGTATCGAAACACTTCGTCTTCAATTAGATTCCGATTCTATTCTATCAAATTCTTCCAAACTTAAGACTTCCTCTTCTTCATACATATTTCATCTGATAAAATATCATCAAACTCATATAATTGAACAAGATATTGGTAATAACTGCTTCTTTAATATCAAGGGTCGGATCAAAGCATTTTATTCACTTTCTATCATTTTAATATCAAAGGTTGGATCAAAGCATTTGATTCCCTTTCCATCATTTTCTTAACAATTAGTCGAAATACGACCTCTTGCTCCACATATCCAGCAATTGCAATCTTTAAATTTTCATTAGCTCGGGTGTGAGCTCTTATGAAAGTTTTTTTTGTAGGTGTTCTTCTAGTACTTCGAGATGTGCTCAATACTTAGGATGACATCCTACTCTTTGATGGTCCACTTCTCAGCCCAGATTTGTAAGATCTGGTTTTTTGTCAAGACCATAATGTTCTTGGTTTCTAATAACTAATTCCACTTCTTCCAGTCCTGGCATAAGAGTGAGATCTGAAACTCTTCTCTTTTCAGCCTTTGTGGCTTACTTCCAATTATTATTGGAAGATCATTTTCTTTACAACATAAAGGAATACGTTTCTTAATACCCCTTAATCATTTGTAATTCTTTTGTTTCCAGTTTTCTTTTGAGAAAAGAGACTCTTCACGCCAAAGTATCTGTATTGGCGAGGTCATATTTGTGAGCTTCCGTGCTCCTGATTAATTTTTAATTATCAAACAACTAGGATTGATTAGTGTAAACAACGAAAACGGGTAAGAATTTTCTATTTTGGGCCTACAAAAATTTCGACATGACCTCCCGGTAAATAGAAAATACCAAAAATTCCAAAAAAAAAAACACAACAAAACATTTATACTCGAAAAAAGATTCCAATAAAACAAACAGAATACCAATCGCACGGAGAGCCAGCCAGGCTCGATCATACCAAATAAGATTCAACACTCAATAATAAAACCATACAAATACACGAGGCATCTCCTCGGAAAATGACTCAATATATATAATATAAATATCTGGGGATTCCCAACTCAAACCAACTCACTGGGCTCCACTAGCAGATGCTCGGTCAGCTGCATCAGAACCACCTGTATAACCTGCTATGGAATCACAAAACAAACCACAGTAGCCTAGAGGGACAGGGGTCAAACCCCAGTACGAAGATCAAATAAATTAAAGCATATATAAATAACATGTAATGAAATCAATGCAATTCAATGCATGTCGGGTATCAAAATGGATCCAGAGAAACGAGAGCAACAATTGTGACCACATGTGCCAGGGGTGTGATGTGTCAAATACGCCCCCGGCCCTGCACATATGCGTCAGGGGTTTCAGTCAGCAGAACTACTCGGCCCTTCCGCTAGTCATCAGAGGTGTGACGCTTAAACGTCCTCGGTTCTGATGTCTAAATAACTCATCCAAGAGTAAACAGAAATCTCGAAAACAACGGAGTCATGTCTCGATATGAATGCATGCTCAACAATGCATATAAATCCACAGACTATTCCAATATATTTAAAAACTCACATTTATTTTAAAAAAAATGAGGAATAATCTTAAAATACACCCAAACAGCACAAAGAGCACATAAACACATAATTCTCATCAACTAAATTACACGTCGTTATAGACGTTGTAAGGAATCGATCAATCTGTACCTTAACCTTCAAATTAAATTACCACAATAACTTATGAACTCGTTGGTGCTTCCTGGCTACTAAAAACTGTGGCAAATACTTTATTATCATCAAATAAATATTCAACTTTTTCCAAATACAAGTTACTAATTCAAACTTGGACCTAAGCTCGGTTTTAAGGTCATAACTCAATCAAAACCTAACCAAAACACACTTATCATACATGGATTGAAACCTAACTCAAAATCTCATATTTCATTAGAAGACATCAGAAGTAAATTCTACCATCTCGACACTGAAAAACAAACAAAACCAGAAACCATGAGAAATAAGTTCTGTGACAGATTCAAGTTCGACACTAATGAGTATAAAATTCATATCTAACTCATCATTGACTCAAATCAATATCCATCAATTAAAAATTAAAGATAACTCAAATATCTAAGTTTCCACAGAAGAAACCATTTCCAGAATCTCAATAGATAAATCTCAAAATTATCAAGAAGACGCTACTACATATGCAATTCGAGGCAGAAATATGTAACTAAGCGGTTTCGGAAAAATGAGCATAACTATTTCAATTCTTAATGGAATTTAACAATTCTTATATCAATACGAAGACAACACATAGATTTACAACTTTTATTTGAATCATAAGTCCAGAATCCGAATGAATATAGATCATAAACTCAAATTACAGTACATATTCTACGCAACTCCAACACAGAATTCCATTTTGACACATTTTGTTAGAAAAATCATATCAAATTCGTTTCAAATTGGAATTCCATTTTGTCAGCGGCTACAGAAAGCTAAAACATAGATATTTGAACCACAAGTCAAGAATCTTAGTGCACAACACACACAAACCCGAAAATTAGAAGCCAAATCTGTAATTTGAAACAGAAACCAACATCTCCTTTCATGAACAAAATTGAAAACCTAGGCTTAAGTATTACCTTCAAAGCTTCCTATGAACTGAAATAGAGTTGGAAATGAGATAATCAAGCCCTAAAGTACACAAATTAAGCAAGCATAAAGGCTGGAAAAGAAAACATAACAGCAAGGGCTCAATAGGGAGCTTGTTGCTTACTTGCTCTTGCTTTAAACCAACTTTTGAGCTGCTGAACTATCTTCAAGGAAGAAGACACTGCAATTTCTGGAGGCGAAGAGATGAGCAGCGAGGGTTGAAAGCTAGGCACGAAAGAGAACAAAATGGATGCCAAGAGAGGAGGCGAGAAGTTTGAGGAGGAAATGAATTGGGCTTGGGAAAATGAGCTTCCCTCTCACATAAAACACACACACACACACATATATATAGATACAACTCACGTGCTATAAAACTCAGATATGTATTTTAATATCTTCTATAATTCCGATATTTTTTAATACATATTCTTAACACACAATTAAAATTATTTGGCTTAATTGCTTTAATTTAGCACTTTAAAATAATTATTTCTAATTCTTGTCAAATATTGAATAATTAAATTCGGGTTCTCACAATATTCCTTAATTAACATTTCTCTCCAAATATTTGGCATTTTAATGAAGAAAATTTGCTTTGCTATATTTTCTTCTACCCCTAAATTTCATCTATATTTAATGAATAACATATTATATTCATCCACTAAACAGGTGTCATGTAATATAAAACTATACAGAGCTTGAGTATATTTCTTTTTCTTCTATATGTCTTGAATATTAAAATATTCCACACTTATAAATTGTGCTTTAAATTGGGTATTCATTCTTTAGGCTATCTCACTGAGAGATTTTCTAGCTAGGACTGACTCTTTGGTTTCTACCGAAGTCATGTCCCATGCAATTTTCATCGATGCCATAAAATTCATTTCTAAAAGTTTAATTAATCATTCTATGTTGAGATCAAGTATTCCTGTTGCGATTCTCATAGTCGATGCCCAATCATCTATGAGATCTACTTTTTTTTTTTTTTAAATCCAGTACATCAAGATTAACCATAACCCTATAAGAATGTATAGGTTCCAAAACTGATTTCTCATAGGTGTTTGGTATAAGGGAATTTGACTTACTGATTTCTCATAGGTGTTTGGTATAAGGGAATTTGACTTCTCATTGACCTGGTTTCCGTTGGATGTGCTTCTCTACCAACCTGAAAATCTGTTTGGGGTCCTCTCATATTTTTGTTATGAGATTCCATACTTTCCTTTGGTGGTTCATGAAAATACGACGATGTTATTGCAGATGGTTAATCCCTAGATGTGTTCATCTTCATATCGACAACCCTGAGATTTACTAAAGATTCTGCAAAGTCTTGGCGATCATCGAGATCAATCTTTTCTAAAGTTGTCATCAGATTAATTTCTTCTCTAAAATATTTTTAATTAGATTGATCATTTTTCTTCATCGATTAAAGTTTTTGGCATCACCGTGGTCGTCCATCTTTGATGTAATAAGTATTCAGTACCAAAAGATGGTGGTAACATTCCTACTAAAGTCCTTTTACTAAAACTTGTTTGTTTTTCTAGAGTTTGGATTATTATTTGAATATCATATTATATTACAAGAATTTCTTCTTGTTTTTCAATTATTTTTTCCACTTTTTTGGTGCATAATACAGCATACTGCCATAATTCTGAATCATAAATTTACCTTTGGATTCTGATAAGTTCCATATTGCTCTTGATATCTAACTTAGATTAGATAATCTTGTTTCAAATATTCCAAAGTATTAGAATAATTCATGAAAATAATTAATCTCGTGCCTGTGTTTAGATCCATACTATTTGAAAAAATTCTCCAAACATTTAATTACACAGTAATAATAATTTTGTATAAATTTACTTGAGCTTTGAAACCATTTCTCACCCAGTTATGAAAACAATGATGTATTTGATCTTTTTGTCTAAAATTAGGGAAATCAAACTAAGATTTTAGGCTGTAAAAAATAAATGCTAAGTTGAAACATATATTGAAATTTTTTTATCTAATTTACTCTTAATTTAACGGTATATAGTAATTTTTATTGAATTTTATATATAAAGAGAGATGATAAGATATAAGCACGAGATGCATGCACACAACTAGCTAGTGGAGACATGCACCTATAAATGCTGGGATGATAGGAATTGACTTTTGAGTTCGTGCGACTGTGAGTGCAATTAATTGGATGATTACTCACTCAGTTATTAAATAATAATAATAATTTTATTATTATATATATACAATTAATTTTAATATATATAATTAATTATTATTTAAAATATTATATATATATATATAGATATAAATAGACACCGAAGGCTGAAACAACGTATTGAATTCCTGATACTTGATAAATAATCAGAAAGCAATTGTTATAATTGCAGAAAAATGGAAGCTAACGAATAGACCTGGCGTGTCCGGGTCCGGGTCCCCACACCACGAGTCTTTAACTGGCTCGCTAATGGCCGCTTAAGGTCTGAGTCACAAAACTAATGGTCTAAATCAGTATCTGGACTATCTTAATAAAAGTTGTGAACTATTGAATTTAAAAGTAATATTTGTGTTTAAAAAAGAATATTTAAAAAAATTTTAAAGAATAAAATATATAAATTAAAAAAAAACTTGCACAATTTAACTTATAAAAATTATATCAAATATTTCATTATCTCAATAAAAAAAAATCTATTACATTTCTTGAATAAAAAATCTATTACATTTCTTCAATAAAAAATTTATTATATTTTAACTTCCAACATCTTATATTAAAAATATATCAAATTTTATTATTTTCAATCACATTCACACGCATTTCCTCTCGTTAGTTTTCAGATGTTCCATCAGTTTCGTCTCGGTGATTTTTATCACTTTTAATATGTTGTGTTCGGCTAGTGACTTTTGATTAAACATTGAGCAAACATTGGGCTTCTAAATTTTTCGACCTTAAGCTAGAACGTCTCTCATTCAATATATTTCATCCAATACTAGCATCATTAAAAACTTTTAAAATTTCACAAATATTAGTGCATATATTCCACTGAATTGAAATAAACATCACGAGCTTGAACATATTGAAGAAAAAATATACAAAATATATTCAAATAAATAATAACAATTTATATATTGAATTTCAACGAGTTAAAACTTATCTTGCAAACCGTTTAGGGCTCATATCATTTATTTTTTAAAATTTACCTTATTGTTTCATAACTTGAGTATGTGTCCATAAATAATGAATTGAGTTCCTAATTGATTGAATAAGTGATGATAAATTTTTTAGTTCATCTTAAACACACAAATTTAAAATATGATAGGTGCACCTAATATGAAAATATTTACCTCCTAGCGACAATTTACATATTTCAATAAGTTCGGCAATACCAAAAGTATTTGCACTAGCATTATCGAAAGAAATTGAAAAAATTTCAGAAGTTAGATCATATTATTATAAAATAACAAATAAAAATTGAGAAATATTTAGTGTCGTGTGTTTTTCGTTAAAACATCAACATGAAAACAATATTTTTTGAATGTTCCAAAAATTATCAATACAATATGACATATAATAATCATATATGAACAACTTTGTCAATGATCATTCTAACTATCGGAACACAAAGAAACTTTATTATTTAAACTTGGAAATTCCTTAATTAATTTGTTTTATGAATGAATAATTTTTTAAATGTACATTTGAGAGTATTTGTAGGATATGTCTGATAGAAATATTTTCATTTGTAGAAAAGCAAATTTTCAAAAGATTATTTGTCACTACAACTAAAAGAAAATTGTTTTAAATGTTTATATATAAATTTAGCTTCGTCAAATTTAAAAATTGAGAATCATTACTCGATTGAGAAGAGAAAGCCGGAACTTGAATTTGAGAACGATCAATATCGATTTTCACCATATGATTTTTCTCTGCGTACCGTTTCAAAGTCTCATAACTTAAAATTTGTAAGTTCTCGAAAAATATTTGCATCTGACTTGCATATTACCGGAAGAAAACGTCACTTTTGTCGAAATGTTTGGTGAAGATATGAGATTTCAGGCGAGGCACCGCTCGAGTTTTACTTTTAGCTTTTAAACTCCATGGAATTGTTCATATTTTCTTGACTTTGATGATGACGTATTTGTGGAACATCTTGTTCACGTTCTTGATGTCCCTTATCGGAAAAATAAAGATCATAGTCATCGACATTGAAATATTGAATGAAAGAAAATTGCGATCCTCGAACTCAGGTTGTATGATGCTCTTTCCCTTTCCCTTGTCATCCCAATGACTTGATCCTTCTGCGGCCATTTGTATAAATATGAAATTGATGTTACGAATTATATATATGTGATGTTTGTAGTCATACTTATAAGCGGAAAACAAAAAATGAGAGCAAGATTATCCACCTTCACCTTTCAATTCTCGAGAGTACTGATGGATCGGAAATGAAAAAGAGAGGCATATTATCTTAAAACTCGAAATAAAAAAATATTATTATTAATAATTCAATCAATTAAAAACAAGATGTAATAATATTATAGATGATTAATTAAACTCGTGGAAATTGGCATTAAGCCACTTCCATTTTCTTTCCACACATAACAGCCCGATCAGCCCTACGCGGCCTCCTTCACTTCCACCGCAGTAGCCGCGTTCACTTCCACGCCATCCTTCGCCACCTCTGCCTCCTTCGATGCCACATTCCCATCCAACACACCGACCTTCTGCGGCTTCTCTATCCCCTCTATCTCGAACGCCGACGTGGGGAACGTCCGGAACATCCCTGTCGGAGTCTTGAACGTGATCTTCCCAGTGGGGGGATCGTCGACAGAGATCTCACTCAGTTTGAGCCAAAGAAGCTCTTTAGCTTTAACCCCCGTGAGTTTCTTGATCTTGTTGGGCTCAGCGTAAGCCGTCACCTCTCTCGCGTACTGCACCAGTTTCCCGATCTTCTCGAACTTGTGCTCGCATTTCTTCTTCTGTATGAGCCACACGAAGCCCGTTTCTTTGACGTAGCCGCACTCCTCGATGTCCTGCAGCGGAAGAAGGCCATTGGGCAAGCCGACTTCCGTGAGCAAGAACTGGGATTTCACGGTGCATATATCGTGGCCATGGTAGAGCTCCGATGCGCTTGCTCGGATTTCATCTGTTATCAGAGACATTTTTGGATATTCTTGAAGTCGTCTCTTCTGTGGGAGGAAGATTGTGAGTTAAGCGTGGAGTGTAACGCGTGCGGTGGTATTTATAGTTGAGACTATGCAACTTTTCCTTTGCCCTTTATGTGTAACTTCTAAAATACCCCTTTTTTTTTGTCATGTATTTTATGTATATATATATGATATATGATATGATGAATTAAATCAATTTGTGTTTTTTTTTAGGCAAAAACTTTTGTGAGATGGTCCCACGGGTCGTATTTTGTGCGACGGATCTCTTATTTGGGTTATACACGAAAAAATATTACTTTTTATGCTAAGAGTATTACTGTTTATTGTTAATATCGGTAGGGTTGACTCGTCTCACATATAAAGATTCATGAGACCGTCTTACACAAGTTGTATTCGTTTAGGAATCCGATCGGGTTCGATTGGAGTAGTTTCCATGGTATTTTTGTGCTCGATCGATTTCATTTTTATTAGCTTATCATCAATGAATTTGAGTTTGAATTTAGAAAATTTTATAGAATTTGAAGGTCTCAAAGAATATAAGGAAATTGAACTTTATATTAATTTGGAAATTAATAATGTGAATTGCAATATTAAAATATAAAGGAAAGGGCAAAGAAAGAGAATTGAAAACGAGTTGGACGTAAATTTAAGGATAATTAAGGAAGGAAGGTAGCAGTTGGAAGCGGAGAATGACATTAACATATTTGTTTGTTGTTGCAGTTGGGAGTGTGAGGCGACAAATTAAAGAAGTGGCCAATTCATATTTATTCAATTATTTAATACTATACTGACCCACAAATAGAGAAAATAACCATGGGCTCACAACTAAAATAAATATAAATNAATATGACTCATTAGACCTTCTCACACAAGTTTTTGCCAAATTGATATTATTCTTTGTGTGGGATGTAATTATCGTTTTTGTTACGAGAGCCATGAAAAATGTGGTGTGTGAGATATAGTATAATATAAAAATTTGAGCTCCATTATTATCGTCACATATAGTTTTTGGTTAAGTCGAAAGTATTCGATCTTATATTTTTTTTCTTTCAATTTGGTTTTCATTGAAGTTTTAGATGTCAGATGTCGGAGATATATCCGATTGAAATTGAGAATTGATATAGGAAATGTTACAAAGAATTAAAGATGAACATTACACTGGGACCGAATTCTGATAATTTAGATGATCGAAAATCTAGATGTACAAACTTATATGAACAATTTATTTTTATTATATTTTTGTTACTATTTAATTTCTTTAAATAATTTCTGTGATTTTAATTTTCTATAAAGTATTATTTCGTGTTAATTCGTAATTTTGTTTTCATTTCTTTTTATGAATCATGGATTTTTTTAGGTTAAAGGATGATATTTTTTTTAAGCAAAGAGTGCAAATTATTGAGATAAACTTGGCTCCCAACCGACCTATTGCCGTCCATATTTTAATTTTTTTAAAAATTAATATAAAGATAATAGAAATTATAATAATTATTTACATTTTCATCTCATTTAAATATTAATTTTTTTCCCTATATATGTTTACCTCTACATGATTTTAGCACGCTACTTTATCGAAATTGAGTTTTTAGTCATCTGTCTTTTATATTTAATAATGAGTAGGTCTCTTGTGAGACGGTCTCACGAATCTTTATCTGTGAGACGAGTCAACCCTACCGATATTCACAATAAAAAGTAATACACTTAACATAAAAAGTAATATTTTTTCATTGATGACCCAAATAAGATATCTGTATCACACAAGTTTTTGACTTTAGACAATTTTGATAATTTGTAATGCAATTAGTCATTTTTCCTTAAGAAAAGATGCATTAATACGAGCACCACGTCCGCGTCGCTTATTAAAATCGCTAGAGTCAACATGTTAACTATAAATTTTGATCAAATAAAGGCTTACAATCACAAAATACAAACATAAAGTTATTTTTAAATAAATTACCTCGAACGTGAACCCCGTCGAGACTTATCTCTAGCTGACAAAATATTAATTCATTCATATTTATAATTTATAGCTAGATCCTGAATTTATCTCCAGTGCACGAATCGAGAAAACGGCCCATTGCTTTTAAATTAATTGGAAGTAGGTTTCTTGTGAGACGGTCTCACGAATCTTTATCTATGAGACGAGTCGACTTTACGGATATTCACAATAAAAAGTAATACACTTCGAATAAAAAGTAATATTTTTTCATGGATGAACCAAATAAGATATATATGTCTCACAAAATACGACCCGTGAAACCGTCTCACACAAGTTTTTGTTATTAATTGGCGCGTAAAAAGGAAAATAAATATTACCATTATTTATTTCTTATGATAATATAGTGCTGTAATAAAAATCCACATCAATGTTAGATTTTGGGTCGGTGCCAAATTAATTTGCGAGGAGAAATTTTCTTAGAATTACTGTCCAACTACCCTCTGGGTAGGCTTTCATTATTTCAAACGACCCACCTGACCAACAGTTGTCTAATTAAGTCCAACTTTTTTTTATTCATAATTCATATACGAAGACGTGTGTGTAATATATATATTAATATATCTATGTTTTAATATATCTATGTTATAAAATAATATCAAAGTGAAATATTTTAGGGAAACATTTGTTATATAAATACATAAATTTAATTAATTTACTATTTATAGATTATTTTCTTATAATTTTATTAGAAAAATTCGAATATTTTCTACATTTAATATCCATATTCAACATATGATTGAAATAAGATATAGAACATTTATTTTATATAATATTTTGATATTTTCTCTCTTTTATATGATGTTAAATCAACGATCTATTTTTTAATGCATAAGTAAGAAAAATCTTCGAGTCTTGTAAATATTTAAAAAAATAAAATTAAAAGACCATGTTGATCAAAAGACTTTTTATTTTTTTTTTAAAAAAAAAAACCAAATTTAGTTTCTATTAATGATTATCCCTTGAAAATATAGTATAGATGATATTTGGATTTCAAAAATATGAGAATATATGACATTGCCGAGTTTGTGTCTAATAGAATGTCTGGTTAAACTATGTCGAGCTGAACCAAAACTCGTATCATCTTGACCCAAAATTTCAATGAGACAGTCTTATATATTTATATTCATGAGAGAGTCGACTCGATCCACACCTTAAGTGAAAAGTAATACTTTTAGAATAAAAACTAATATTTTTTCATTATTCGAGTCGGGTAAGATATTCATCTTACAAAATTGACTCGTGGGATAATTTCATACGAGCTCTTGTGAAATAATAATTATTTCACTCGTGTCTTCAAATGATTGATTTTATCAAAACATATATATACGGAAACGTAGATCTCGTGTATCAAACGATACTGTCGATTTTTATTCAATGTTATATTAAGGGCAAACTTTCAATAACTCCTACATCTCTTCTCAACTTTATTTTTACTCCCTATCCCTTCAATTCTTTGTTTTAGCTTCCTAATATTTTAAAATTTCCAATAATACCCTTATTCTTTTATTCTAGTAATTGATTCTTTTAAACATAAAAGTCCATCATGCTTCCGTAAAATAAATTAAATCTTTTACCTCTTTGACCAGAGTGCCACCGGGTTATATCCACCGTATTTTACGAACTGCTTCTCACAGTCCAACCACACAATCGCAACCGATGGTTACTGACGCAGATTCCTTCAGCAGCACTTAGCACAACTCTAATTCGTTTCCTACCTTAGGGTGTATAGTAAAAGATAAAATTTTGAAAATAATACATGAGAGGGGCTAAGAGCAAAGATCTCTTTATTCAAACACAAACATTTCTTATTACATTGAAACCTCCTGTCGAGGAGGAGGAACTTGTTTAGCTACTAATAGTAGCCGAACTTGCCGAACTTGAAAAATACATAAACTAGAAAGATAAAATATTACAATTGGTTTTGAAAGAAATAAGGAAAATGTTCGATGATCCTCACTTCATTCTTCCCTTCTTATTTATAGAAGGCTCTTTCGGATTTGAAACTCGGACTTCAAATCTTGATAAGCCTTTACAGCTTGCATATGGACCCTTGAGTGGTTGAGTGGTCCTACTTTCTTGAAATGTCATTTTCTAGATTATTAATCTAGAAATCAACTTTTCGTCTTCTTTTATCTCTCCTAGGTACCAGTAGAGATGTGTCTGGAGGATATCAGCTGAAATCTCATCTTCTTTTTCTTTATACCATTTTATAATTGATCTGAGAGCTGCAACCTCACTCCTCTTATACTTGATTCTTCTTTTTAAAACTCTCAGATATACACGATACATCTTCAAGTTTTACTTCTGGTGTGTTTAACTTGTTCCATTTACCCCTTTTTATAGATACATATTTCGGGACCAGTTGTCCTGCTTTTATTCATTGGATTCTTTTGTTCTTTTAAAGAAATGGTATCCAATGTCTTTTGTATTTTACCACTTATTATTAGTGGCTCTCGTGTCATTTTTCCACCAATTATTGGTGGTCCTTGTCCTTCCACTCACATGGTGGTTCTCCTTTTGTTAGTGGGTTTGTTCACATGTCCCTTTCAATTTTGTCGAGGAATCTTAGGCTTTTTGTTTCCTCGAGAAAAATGTGAATGTGGTCCTTCCCCACTTGTCCTGGTCTCGGTAAAATGTTTCCGATCAGATCTCGGTTTGAAACCTTTACCGAATTCAGGTTCTTTCTGATTCTGGCATTCAGGGCAGATGTTTTCTGACCATCTTCCTACATGTGCCATATTACAGAATTTTCGGCGAGTTTCTTTACTAGCCGGAAGCTTGCTATTCCACAAAAGATTTCTTTTCTTCTCGAATTAATCTTCTGCAAAACTTGTTGTTTTTCCTGTCATGGTATTTAACAGGAATGATCCGTTCACTGAATGATTGTAAAATTTGAACGGGAACTTGACTTTATTCATCTCAGTAAGACAGATCCATAGACCCCATGCTCTTCGTGTAGATATATCGTCTTCAGAGATTGAAGCAACCAGGGGTGTTTCTTCTGTTGGAGGGTCCTTGATGAATTTCTGAATATTCATATCTGGCCTCCTTAACTTGATGAAATGAAAGGCTTCGTGAGAGCCTTTCCCTGCTGGTTTTGGTGCTGCACTGAAGAAATATAGCTCCAAAACATCTCCCCTGGACAAATGATCATTATTTGCCCAAGTTTCATGAACAGCTTCCTGAATCCATTTAGGTAGTCCTGAAATTTCTGGAAAGCTGGGTGATGTGGTATAAACTGAGGCAAAAGCCCCGAATTCATACCAGGCTTTAACCTCCTTGGGATATGAATTAGTTTTCATCCATACCCTAGGATATTTTCCTGAAACATCAACCCTATTGGTGGCTAGGTTAATGCCAATCCTTGTTTTTAATTTCTCCCAGTTTTGTTGGTAAACCTGAAATGGAGAAATTGTAGATTCATTAGTACCAACCTTAGTTTTGCCTTTGTCAATACGAGGCCTAAGGTTGATCTCTCCCTCTTCAATCCCCGAGGTCGAGGGTTGACTTGAAGACTCAAGATAGGGATCAGGAGTCTCAATTTTTGTTTTAGCCTACTCATCTGGGGATGATCCCAACTTAACACTTGTGCAAGGGGTATTTGAATCCCCCGCTACAGGTATAGAGTCCTGTAATCGAAAACTCTCCATTTGGGAAACCAATGGTTTCTCAATGCCTTAGAGTATAGGCCTTTGCATTACAGACCATAACTGAGTATATGCCTGTAAACATCCTGTAATTCGATCAGAAACAATTCTCTTATCAGCTTGTTGTAGCCTTCCCGCAACTTCTGCGTTTACGGCCAACTTGTTGAACTTGGTTTGAAGCATTTCAAGGTGTTCCCTCAAATGCATCTGCATCTTGATAATAGCATCAATGTCAATGCTGTCCATCTCTTGTTAAAAAAATCTGCAAGAATATTTTCATGAGATTTAATTATCACAATATCAAAAATATAATTTTGACATAATGCTTGCCATCGTAATAATCTGGCCTTCTCAGGTTTAGATTCGATTCTATTCCTTAAGAAAGCTTTCACCTGTGTATTATCAACTTTCAAAGTAAACTTCTTTGCAAGTAAAAATAATGGCCATTTTTCAAAAGCCCTTTTTACTGCATAGAATTCTTTTTCGTTGATATGCCATCTTATGGCTTCCGCATCTGAGAATAAACCACTACAATAACTGCATGGCTGTTCTCCATTTGATGTGAGCTTTTTCAAAACTGCAGCCCACCAATGATCACTGGCATCGGTATACAATACCAGATCATCTTCATCTTGAGGAATAGCCATTTTAGGAAGATTCTTACAAATCTTCTTTAATTGAACTAATCTCTTTGTGTGTTCTTCTGTCCATAAAAATCTAGCATCTTTTTTCAATAATGTACTAAACACCTTTCTGTGTTTTGCTAGGTTTTTAATAAACATTCCAGCAAAATTAACAACTCCTAGGAAACTTTGAAGTTGTTTCTTGTCTTTGAGACTTTCTGGAAAATTCTGCACATTCTCTACTATATGTTCTTGCAGAATTATTCCTGACTCATCGATCTCAATTCCAAGGAATTCAATCTTTCTTGTGGCAATGTCTGCTTTCTTTTCAGATAAAACCAGTCCTTTTTTTTTACAAACATTAGAGAAAATCTCTAAATGTTTGATATGTTCTTCCATATTTTTTGATGCGATTAAAACATCATCTATATAGACAAACATAAACTTAAAATAATCTTTGAAAAGATTATCCATCTTTCTTTGAAATACCTGGGGTGAATTAGCCAATCCCATTGGTAATACTTCCCAAATATAAGGTCCCTGAGGTGTGGAGAAAGCTGTGAATTTCTTGCTTTCTTCCTGCATCCGAATCTGATGAAATCCGGATTTACAATCAAACTTAGAGAATATCTTGGTGTTGCGTATGCAACTCATCAAGTGTTCTCTACTAGGTATGAAATACCCATCAAACTCCAGAATCTTATTAATTTCTTGATAATTAATAACTAGTCTGGGTTTTCCTCGTTTTATCTCACCATGATTTCTTACCAGGAAACCTGGACTGCTATATGATGATATTCCTGCTTTGATTAAACAAAGGTCTAAATGTTCCTTGATTATAATCTGCATATCCCTTTGATCAATAATATTCATAGGGATATAGGGATGGGCTTACAACGGACAAATTCATATTCTTTGCCTTCCTTAATTTTAAGGCAAGCTTTGAGTTGATTTCTGTCCCACCATGCCAAAGGATCTTCGTTGTAATTTTCCCTGATCATTTTCTTGACATCTTCTAAGGATACCTTAGATTCAAACTCTACTTCATTTTTACATAGAGCTATCTTAAGGCATTCTATCTCTTCTGGTTGGAGTTCTTTATCTGCTGTTAATTGGAGCATTGTTTCTCCGAACCTTCTGGAATCTTTCATTTTTGGGTTCAGAAGTTGTCCTGAATCACCACGCTTGCTGCGAAACTGGATTGGCAATTTTCGGTAAAATGCCTCTCTTAGTCTCTGGACAATGATTTTGTGATTACAAGGAGTTGTAAACACTAATCTTCTGGTCTCATTTTCTTGAGTATAGGATTTGAACATTTGTAGGATATTATTTCCTAGTAAGATGGCAGCTCCTGTATCATGAAAATAAATTGGTGGTGTTTTTACCTTGTACGAAGGTGTTTGCCCTGCACCGCCAATCATAATTTTAGTCATCTTAATCCCTTTACATAAGATTAAGATTCTTCTGGAAAAATCTCTTCCAGCAATCTTAGGTAATTCTTCTACCAAATTATTTGAAAAAACTCCTCGTTTTGCTGTACAAATTCCAGCACCTGAATCAATATAAGCAGCAAAATATTCTGCCTTATATTGTTCATACAACATTCCTACTGGAATGTAAATCGAGAAGGGGCTTGTGGTCATTGGATTTTCCAAATCTTGTCATCTGCCATAAACTCCATTCCATACTCTAGACGTTTCCAAGGTTTATGTTCCTCAAGAAACTCTAGTCCAAGAACTAATTGATCTAGTTCTTTTCCTGGAATCCCTTTAATATGAACTTCCAATTCTCCAACTTGGATCATTCCTTGGTAAGTTCCTATCATAGGTTGTTCTAAATAATAAATGGTATTACAAGGAAATTGATTCCTTTGTTTTGTAATATCAAATACTATCTCGACTTCCTTCCACCCTTCTGGGCATCTAAGCTTTCCTATGGTGGAAAAGCTTTTTGGCTCCTGTTGGGTTTCTTGGATAGGGGTTTTTCCCCATCTGTAACTTGTAATTCTATTTCCTTGAAAAGATAGTCTCCTTGATTCCAATCTAAGACTCTGATTTCTTTGTAGAATCGGTTTGTCTTGTATTTGGAGATCTGTTTCCTGTATTACAGGAAACTCAACTCGTTCTGGATAAATTGCCTGAGCAACTTTTCCAAATATCTCAGGTATTTCAATGAACTCATTTCTAATAAACAATTCTGAATGATGTGTATTAGATAGAGCATATGAAATCTGATAAGTAATAGAATATGGTCTATTACCTTCCTTCATTAGCCTTTTCGCCTTGAAAATTTGATGTAATGTCAAGGCTCGGCTAAAATCTCTATCTGCCAGGTTGTAGGCTATCCTGGGATATATAACTCCTACAATCTCTCCTGCACAGAGATTTCCTGAGATAGTTCCCAGTACTGAATCTTGAAGGTTTCCCATTCTTTTATCGCATATAGCAATATCAATGGGTGAATCAATACCTTCTTTGAAAGTAGCTTTTATCATAATCTGGATTGCTCCAATATGAATCCAGGACATAGTCCTTACTACTTCGATCTTGAGTTTTTGTAATTCCTCTTTAATTTCTTCAGAAGGAATTAACTGCATCTCCATTCTATTTCCCGTAAGTTCCATTGGGATTGCCATTTCCCTTCTAGAAACTTTATAGATCAGATGATGCTTTCTGTTTCTTAGGCCCAAATTTTCTAAGAACTTTTCTACCTGTCCTGCAGAGAATCCTTGATATCTCTGTAGACTCGGATTTTATTTCATGATCCTTTGGACAATGTTATGAGATATTGTTGTCTGGCCAAAAAATCCAGACAAATCATCATGTGTCTCGTGTCGAAACACCTCGTCTTCAGTCAGATTCCGATTCTGTTCCATCAGATCCTTCCTGACTTAAAACTTCCTCTTCTTCATATATACTTTCTTCTGAGTCATTATCCTCAAATCTGTATATCTGAATCAGATCTTGATACTAAACTGCTTCTTCAATATCCGGGGTTGGATCGAAGCGTTTAATACCTCTCTTTTCATTTTCTGGACAGTTAGTCGAGATATGACCTCTTGCTCCACATGTCCAGCAATTACAGTCCTTGAAACTTTCATTGGCCCGAGTATAAGCTCTTCTAAAAGTTTTCTTAGTAGGTGTTCTTCCTGTACTTCGAGAAGAACTCGATGCCTGAGAAGATATCCTACTTCTAGATGGTCCACTTCTTTGTCCAAATTTGTAAGATCTGGCTTTCTGTCTAGACCATATTGTTCTTGGTTTCCAAGAACTTCTTCCACTTCTAGCATAAGGATGAGTCCTGAAACTTTTCTTCTTATGCTTATGTGATTTACTTCCAACAATTGTTGGAAGATCATTTTCTTTACAACACAAAGGAGTACGTTTGTTAATACCCCTTAATCTTTTGTAATTCTTTTGTAATGCTGCCATATGACACCATTCTGCCAATTTTCCTTTAAGGAAAGAGGCTACTTCGTGCCAATGTATCTGGATTTCCAGGTACATATTCCCTTATGAGCATTTCTCTCCAGGGACTTGGCATCTTGGCGAAGAAGAGTTGCATAGCTATATCTTCTTCAACTCCTGAATTCCATATGTATTTAGTGAATAACATAATGTATTTATCTACTAAACAGATGTCATGCAGTTCTAGACTATACAGAGTTTGAGTAAATTTTTTCTTCTTCTCTGTATCTTGACTATTAAAATAGTCTACCCCTATAAATTGTGCTTTAAACAGGGTAGCCATTCTCCCAGCGATCTCGCTAAGAGATTCACCAGCTAGGACTGACTCTTTGGTCTCTACCGAAGTCATGTCCCAAGCAATTTTCACTGATCCCATAAGACTCATTTCCAGAAGTTTTATGAATCCTTCTCTGTTGAGATCAAGTGTCCTTGCCGCGATTCTCATAGCAGATGTCCAGTCATCTATGAGATCTTCTCTGTTTTTGAAATCTAATACATCAAGGTTTAACATAACCCCGTAAGGATGTATAGGATCTAAAACAGTTTTTTCATAGGGTGTTTGGTGCAAAGGAATTTGATTTCTCCTTGACCTTGTTCTCGCAGGGTGTGATCCTCCACCAGTATGAAAATCAGATTGAGATTCTCTCATGTTTACATTCTGAGATCCCACACTTTCCCTTGGTGGTTCTTGAGAAGATGACCAAGTTATAGCAGGTATTTCACCTCCTGCTGTGTTCATCTTCATATCTACAACTTTGAAATTTGCGAAAGATTCCGCAAGCTCTTGTAGATCCTCTAGACCAATCCTTTCTAAGGTTGTCATCAGATTAATTTCTTTTCTGAGACAGACTTAATAAGATTGATCATCTTTTCTTCTTCGGTCAATGGTTTTGAAACCACTTTGGCCTTTCCTTGTTGATGTAACAAGGGTTCAGTACCAAATGATGGTGTTAACCATCCTCCTGAAGATCTTTTACTAGAACTTGGTTGTTGTTCTAGTTTTTGAATTCTTTCTTGAATATCCTTTATTATTCCAAGAATTTCTTCCTGGTTTTCAAGGATCTTTTCAACTCGTTGCGGTACAAAGTATAGCATATTGCCAAAATTTTGTACTGTCTTCTGAATTTCCCTAAGATCGGAAGAGATCTTAGAGGAATCTGAAACTATTTCCAGAAACTTATTTGTTTGGATCATAAGTTTACCTGAGGGTGCTGATGCTTCCTTTTCTGTTTCTTATATCTAACAGTAGTTAGATTCCCTTGTTTACCAATATATTGGAATAATTCTTGTAAATTATTTTTCTCGAACAAGAGTTCGGATTCATAATTTTTCGAAATTCTCCTCCTCAAACATTTTGTTTCTTTGTAATAATATTTTTTTTGTGTTTGAAATAAATCAACCTAAGGCTCTGATACCATTTTGAGAAGCGCGATGATCAATAGAAGAATTTTAAGGAAGAAGGGGTATTTTTGTCTTTTTTAAACTTTTAGGGAGTTTAAACAAATATTTTTAGGTGTAGGGAGTTAGAATAAATTTGAGTTGGGTGTTAGGGATTTATTTACAATTTACCCTTATATTAATACATGGAAAAAATAAAAATTACCTTGTAAGTTGATCTATTTAATATTTTGGTTTTCAAATTATTTAATATTTAGTATTTATTGCAATAACTTGATTTCTTTTGTAATTTTAGTTCTTTTCCTCATAATGGATGTGACAACATCCAACGTAGAAATGTAAATGAATCAAGCTGCTCGTGAAGTATTCGAAACTCGATTCGATAAAAGCTAGTTTGAGCTCGTTTAATGAGGCTCGTTAATATAAACGAACCAAGCTCAAGCTTTATAATATTCGACTCGTTAGCTCAATATGTTATTCGATAAGTTCGATTCAGCTCTAAGATTAAAAAATAAAAAGTTATAATATTTGATTTATAGATTTTAAACTTTACTTACGAAAAATATACTAAATTTATTAAGTAGAATAAAATTACAAATTTTAATAATAAGATTATTATATTTTTCTCTGGATATATAATTTAGTCTTTAATGAATATTTAAATTTATTAAGCTCGTTCATGTGCGATAAAAGCTCGAATAAGCTCGTGAGTCATGTATAATTTATGTTAGGATCAGAGATAAATTTAGAGAGGGTGAATAATATTTTTCAATAATTTACAAATATTTCGATTGTGTTAGGAACACTGAAATGAAATTTTTATCAGTTGAATTATCAGTTTGTCAGCAGTGAAAAATTTGTGGAAATAGACTAACTGAAAGTGTTTGAACAAAATAACTTATATAAAAAAATCAATTGAGCTATCAAGTGAATGATAAATGTAGGTAAACTGAAAATTAATTTGTCACAAGTTTTTTTCTAAATGTTTGGAGACTTCAATACTCCTACATCAGCCATTCTTCCTTGTGGAGGGAATGCACTAAAAGATTTTTGTAATTACAAGCAATTTAAAATCACTCATTTCGGTAGGACTTATATATTACCTAACTTAGTAAACTTTAATCTTAATCGAAATGAGCAGTAAGACTTCTTACTCTCAATTACAAAGATTTCACAAAGAAATTATAAGCACAAATTGATCTTTAATTGAACAGATATCATTCGGAATACATATCATTCAGAATTATTTATTAGAAATTAGTTTATTGAAATACCAGAAATATTTCGAAAAGTTTCTCAGACAATTTATCCAGAAATAATCGAGCTTCCTTTAATACAGGAAACATATATCCAAATCCAAGAAAACTGATTCTACTAAGGATTCAAAATCTTAAACTGGAACCAAGAAGATTATCTTTTCAAGAACACGGAATAACAAGTCACAGATGGGGAAAAACTCCTGTCCAGGAAGCCCAACAGCCAATAGGTACTAAAAAGCTTTTTGACAATAGAAAAGTTTATATGTCCAGAAGGGTTGAGAGAAGTTGAAATAGTATTTGATATTACAAAACAAAGAAATCAATTTCCTTGTAATAACATATACTATTTAGAACAATATCTTATGACAAGAACCTTTCAAAGAATGATTAATATTGGACAATTGGAAATTCACATAAAAGAAATCTCATGAAAAGACCCAGATCAATTAGTTTTTAGGCTAGAATTTCGCGAAGAACATAAATCTTGGAAACGTCTAGAGAATGGATAGAAATTCATGACATATGATAGAATTTGAAAATCCAATGACCACGAGCTCATTCGCGATATAGATCTCAGTAGGGATATTATATGAACAATATAAGGGATGATATTTTACTTCTTATATTAATTCAAGAGCTGAAATATGTACATTAAAAAGATGATTTTTTCCAAAAGAATTGGAATAAGAATTACTTCAAATTGTTGTACGAGATTTCTCCAAGCGAAACTTAATCTTATGTAAAATTATTAAGATTACAGAAATATTAATCGGAGGTACTGGACAAACATCTTGGTACAAGGTAAAACACTACCGATTTATTTTCATGATATATGAGCAGACATTTTGCTAGGAAATAATTTTTTTTAAATGTTTAAATCCTATACACAAGAAAATGAGATTAGAATATTAGTGTTTACAACACTATCTGATCAAAAAATTATAGTTCGGAGACTAAAAGAGCCATTTTATAGAAACTTGTCAATCAGTTTCGCAGCAAGTGTGGTGATGAAGGAAAAATTCTAAACCCAAAAATGAAAGATTATTGATGGTTTGAATAAACAATGCTTCAATTAAGAGTAGATCAAAACATCCAACCAAAAGAAATAGAATTCCTCAAATTAGCACACAGAAGGATGTACAGTTTGAATCAAAAGTATCCATAGAAGATTCAAGAAAATGATCAAATAAAACTTCAATGAAGATCCATTGGCATGGTGGGAAAAGAACCAACTCTAAGCCACCCTTAAAATTAACGAATTCAAGGAATATGAGCTCATTAGATGCAAGCATATCCCGATGAACATAATTAATCAAAAGGATAAGAGAATTATTATCAAAAAATAATCAAATCAGGAATATCATCATACAAGATTTCATGTTTCTTGGTAAGAAACAATGATGAAATCAAAGGAAAAAAAACCTAAGTTAGTAATTAATTATCAATAAATTAATAAAATTTTGGAGTTTGATGGGTATTTTATACTTAATAGAGATAATTTAATAGGTTGTATACACAATGCAAAAATGTTCTCTGAATTCAATTGTAAGTTAGGATTTTATCAGATCCAGATAAAGGAAGAAAACAATAAATTCACAGCTTTCTCTACATCATAAGGTCACTATATTTGGGAAATATTACCGATTTTGACTAATTCACCCCAAATATTTCAAAGAAAAATGGATAATGTATTTAAAGATTATTTTAAGTTTATGTTTGTTAATAATAATAATATTTTAATAGCATCTAAAAATATGGAGGAACGTATTAAACATTTAGAGATTTTATACAAAATTTGTAAAAAGAAGGACTAGTTCTATTTAAAAAGAAGACCGTCATTGCTACAAGGAAGATTGAATTCCTTGGAGTACAAATAGATGAGTCTGAGATAATTTTGCCAAAACAATTAGTATAAGGTACATAATTTTTCAGGTGAACTAAAAGAGAAAAAATAATTTCAAAGTTTCTTAAGAGTTGTTAATTTTGTCAGAATGTTCATTAAGAGCCTAGCAAAGCACATGAAAGCGTTCAGTCCATTACTGGAAAAAGCTACAAGATTTATATGGACAGAAGAACGCATAAAAAGACTTAGAAATCTAAAAGAGATTTGCAAAAATCTTCCAAAAATATATATTCCTCAATATGAAGATAATATTATATTATATATAGATGACAATGATAATATTTGGTCAGCGGTTCTTACAAAGCTCACACTAGATAGAAAATAATCATGCAGGTATTGCAGCGGTCTATTCTCAAATGCAAAAGTCATACGATGACATATCCACGAAAAAGAATTGTATGCAGTCAAAAGAGCTTTCGAAAAATGACCATTATTTTTACTTGCAAAAAAATTTACTTTAAAAATTGATAGTACACATGTAAAAGCTTTCTTGAAAAATAGAATCTAAATTCGAGAATGCTAGATTATTAAAGTGACAGACTTTATGTCAAAACAATATTTTTAATATTGTGATTATTAAATCTCATGAAAATATTCTTGTAAATTTCTTAACAAGAGATGGACATTGTAGATGTCGATGTCATCATGAAAATACACAGGCATTTGAGGGAACACCTTGAAATAATTCAAACCGAGTTCAATAAGCTTACACTAAATGCAGAATTTGCGGGTAGGCTACAACAAGTTGATAAGAGCAATGTCTCTGATCGAATAACACGTTATTTACAAACTTATACTCAGGTATGGTCTGTATTAAAAAAAAAACTCGATCCTATAGGCTATTGAGAAGCCATTGGTTTCCCAAATAGAGAGTTTTCGAGTACATAGCTCTATACCTAGAGCAGGGGATTCAAGTACCTATAGCTCAACTTTTAAGTTGTGGTCATCTTTAGATGAGTTGGCCGAAGTATAAATTGAGGTTCCGAATCCTTATCTTAAGCATTCAAGTCAACCCTTCACCTCGAGGACTGAAGAGGGAGAGATCAATCTTAAACATCAGAATAACAATGGAAAATATAAAGTTTTTCCATTTCAGGTATATCAGCGGAATTTGGAGAAATTGAAAACAAGAATAGACATCAATCTAGCCACAATCCGAGTGAATGTAGAAGGAAAGTATCTTTGGGTATATATGAAACCAAATTCTTATCCCAAAGAGGTAAAAGCATGGTATGAGTTTGAGGCTTTTGTCTCAGTTTATATTACATCACCTAGCTTCCCAAAAATCTCAACACTACCAAAATGGATCTAAGAAGCTGTTCGTGAAACATGGGTAAATAATGATTATAAGTTAATAGGAGATATTCTGAAGTTTTATTTTTTTGATGCAGCACCAGAACCAGCCGGGAAAAGCTCTCATGAAACCTTCTACTTCATCAAGTTGAAAAGACCAGACATAAACATTCAAAAGTTCATTAAGGATCCTCCAAAGAATGAAACACCTCTTGTTTCATCACTCACTGAAGACAACATCTACACTAGACGAGCATGAGGATTATGGGTCTTTCTCACAGATATTGAAAAAATTCAAGTTTCCATTTAAGTTTTATCAAAATTCTGTAAATGAAAATTTTTTTCTATTAATGCCATGACATGAAAAACTACAAACTTTGTCGAAAAAATATTTGAAAAGAAAAGAAAACTTCTGTGGAACAACAAGCTGCAGGGGAGTAAAGAAACTCTGAAACGTTTGCTATTCGTTTTATTTAAAAAGTACTAGAATTTTTTTTAAAAAAAAAACTTACATTTAATCGACCGAACATGCCATGTACATAAAAACGTTTTGACACCATTTTAAAATAAAACCAACCAACTAATATTTGAAAAATCAAAGGAATAGTTCAAATCGTCGAACGTTTTACCAAACCTATAAAGCAATAATTTGAAAAGTATAGCCCATACTAAAATCTCTCAAAAAACTCTCAAAAGCATAAATAAATAGTCGTAAAAAAATCTTTAACGTAAACTTAAAATCATAAGTGCGGAAAAATAGAAGCGCTGGTCCTCGGGTCATGTTCACCTTCAGTCCAGTCAGGTCAACCATCAAGACCTCCACTAACATTATTATCATAATTACCAGCATCAATCACACCTAATGAGTCTAAAGACTCAACACATCATAATTTTGATAACAAATAATATGTATACAAATCACATACAACAGTGAAAAATACTTTTACTTAAAATAACATTTTTATAATAGTGCATAAACCTTTAAACATAAACATTTTCATAAACATTTTCATATCAACATATTCATATTCATCATAAACATATTCATATTCATATCCATGTTTATTGATTTCAAATCGTGATTGTGACTTGTATTCGTATTCATATTGGGCGATGAATCCATCTACATATAACCACAGTACTAGGCGGCGGGGACATCAGCGACACTCTCACCCGTTAATTGAGCCTTGGCCAACGTATTAACATATTAACATATTCGTATCCATGGAAACACGATCGTCGGGCTCCCACTAGGACCTTAACCCTCACGATATCTCTGACATATCATCGCATTAGTCACAATCCCTTCACGTCTTTCAACATTTCGTATTTTCATCACTTAACAAAAACATGCATATAACATCATTTTTTTTAAACCAAGCATGCAACATATCTTTTAAATGTCCATATTAAATCATAAAAATCCATAAATATTAAAAAATCATAATTTAACATATAAAAATTCATAAACATTTAAAATAATCATATTAGCATATAAAACAGCATTCAAGACACTGACATGACGTTTACTAATTTTCGGGTGTAAAATTACTGTTTTACCCCTAGACGTAAAATTTCACGTTTTTGACTTTTTCTTAATTTCATTGACTCTAACATGTTCCAAATAATTATTTAAGCCTAAATTAAAACTCCCATAATTTAATTTAGCTTTAACACTAGGCTTTTTAATTATCCTTTAATTAATCTTTTTCATTCGTTTTAATCCCGAATAATTTCAAACTTTAATATAAAATTTTTAAATTCAAAACTTAGACTTTTTATATTATTTTAGCCCTCGTGAACCATTACTCGACTCCCGTGAGCCGCGTTTCGATTTATTTTTCAAGAATGAAAACCCTAGACCTACGGTTCAAGCCACCTTCGAGCCATATTGATTTTTCATCGAGCCATACTCGAACCATCATGAGCCAACCCCTTCTCAGACCACTTAGGAACCTATTGGACCCAAGCTAACCCATAGGACTTGACCATAGTTGAAAAACCGAACCCCCAAGCTCAACCCATGAAGTGGCCGAGAACCCCATTAGACATAGGACTCTCAATCCACGCCTAGGACTTAGCCAACCCAACCAGCCTCTTGTGCACCCTCCTAGGACCCTTGTGAACCACCATAGCCCAGACCGTAGCCCCCTGACTGAGCCACCCCTTCCCTGCGCAAGCTGCAACCTGCGCAACTTTCTTGAAGCTGACGGGTTGGAGACCTAGCTTGCTAGGACTCCTTCCCAGCCCTGTTGTTCGAGTCTTAGCGTGGCAAGGACTCTTCTCTTGACCCATACATGACCCTAGCTAGAACTGGTCACTGCCGAACCGAGCCACGGACCATGGTTCCCCTCACCCGAACACCTTGACCTCAAAATACCATGTTTCGGTTCCATCTTGTTCCAGCTTACTCTAGCTTCGAGTGCAGCCTGTCACGTGCATATTACGACTCTATTCTTGTGTAAAAACAACCCATAAACAATTCTTAATCATGGTAACCCCTTCATGTGAATATAAATCATGTTTTGTATAAAAAAAACCAAGTTTTAAAACCCATGTTGATGCATAAAACGAAAATAAATCAAAGGGGTACTTGTTTATCATGAAAAACATATTCAAATACTTATTTAGGGTGTGATGGATGTGTGAAGGAAAGAATATGGCGTGCCTTTGCGTTTTAAACGCACGAAATTTGTTGTCGATGCGAGGAACTTTGACGTAGGAGACCATAGGATGAATTCTCTTCAAAGCTAACGAGTTTCCCTTCAATTCTACGTGTGGCGTGTGTGTGATTTGTTGGGAGGAATTCGTTGTGTCTAGGGGATGTGGAGGCGTGTGATTATGTGAGTTATGGGGTGAGCTTTGTATTTTATATAGTAAATAAAACACTAATGGTAGTTTAGGTCCATTAACTATGTTAATTAGGCCCATTAAGCCCAATAGTGCATATTTAAAATATTTCGTTTGGGAAAGTTCGCGAAAATATTAGCTGAGTTGTCAAAAAGTTCATATTTTCGTTGAAAATCGAATGCCGATAAAAATTACGTCTCGACGTATAAATTCACCTCAAAACTCTTTATTTTCAAAAATAACATAAAGCATCGACTTTATTTTAAATAATTAAAAACAATTATTTATTAAAAACATTTTCCATTTTTCAGCCCTCGGTCTCTGTTCCTCGATCGCAACTCGAATGACCCTTAAAAAAATATTTTAATGCATGTAAGTAGGAAAACTACTAGAACACCATTTAAAAATGTCACATAGTCAATTTAGCAATTAAAATCATTTAATTAATCATTTTTCATATTCTCTCAATTTGCATGCAGTTGGATTACGTCGTCTTAATTTTGGACCTTACAAACTCGTTGGACATTTTGCAATATGGCTCATGTGGGGAGATCGTCATAAGGAATCTGTCCAGAATGCCCAAACCAGAAAGAGCCAGAATTCGAGAAATTTTTTCGGCACAGATTTGACCGAAAACATAATGCGAAGATAAGTACAAGTGGTGAAGGTCCAGAAAAGTCATGTTTTCCCCTGAGACCTTACAAAACAAAAGATTCCCGGATAAAAGTAAAGAAGTCATGTGATCCAACCAATATATTATCGGAGGATTAACCACTCAATCACCACAACATGACATACCACTAACTAGTGGTAAACCCACTAAAAGATGTTGTTGGCCACAATTGGAGAAGAGATTCACAAGAATGAAGTCTGAGTTTCAAATCCGAATGAGTCTTATTTAAATACCAAGACAGAAGAAAGATAAAAATATCATTCAAAATCTGCATTTTCTTTCAAATAAATTGTTATATTTCTCTTTCTATTTTATATGTGCTCTATTCCGAGTTACTATAAGTAGCTAAACAAGTTTATCCTCTTCAACAGGAGGTTACTATGTAATAATATATTATATGTTATAATAAAATAACTAAGTCTTACTGTCCATCTCATGTATTATTTTCAAAATTAAACTTCTTTAACATACATCCTGAGGTAGGAAACAATACATGGTTGTGCTAAGTACTGTTGAAGGGATCTACGTCAGGAAACATCGGTTGCGACTACGTGGTTAGGATGTGAGGAGAATTCTATAAAACTTGGTGGATACAACCCGGCTGCATTCTGGTTAAGAGGTAAAATATTTAATTTATTATACGGAAACATGATGAGTTATTACAGAAAAAACCCTTAATTCATGGAATATAGGCTGGAAACTTTGTAACGTCCTATACATTTTGATGGGTCAATTCGGGCACTTTCGAAGGTGTTTCAAACACAATATTCTCCATTAGCTTCAATATCTTGTGTTCTAATAATGTAAACACCGATGAATTAAATCGAGCTTGGTGTTAAACCAAGCGAAAAATACTCTAAGTAATCATTCGTTAAGAAAGCTAACTAATTTGAAAGCAATTTAACTTGTGTAAACTGATTAACTGAAGTAAAAAGAATCAGTTCTTGCATATATCCGTTCAGTTATGGTAAGAACTGAACTGATAAGTGCTCGAACTGATCAAATCAGTTTTTAAACGAAAGTTAAGCAGTTAAGTACACAAGATATGTTTATGGATGTTCAGAGACTTCAACTGCTCCTACGTCACCCCTTCTACCATCTCGGAGAGGATTTACTAGAAGACTTTGATTTAAACAACATCTTGTACAAATCCACTCAGCTTAGGACTTACCCTACTGCCTAACTGAACTCCTAGTCTAGACTGAAGGCGGCACCTTTCAGTCAACACTTGTTTAACGTCTGTGTGTCAAAGACTACATACACAAATTTTACGTCTTTGTGCAAGACCCACTCAGCTATTCTATAAGCTCAAATCTCTGTATTTGTGAGTGGTAGTGTATGTGTGTGTGAGAACTGAACAATGATTACAACGGGAATGTGTTCTCACACACTGAGAGAAATAAGCTTCTAAACTAAGCCGATATAACTTTGGTGTATTCCCTCAACTGGGTTGATTGCTTCTTTTTAAGCTGATATGCAATATGCGTGCCCTTTCTTTTCTCTCTTGTTTTTCTCTTATTCTTCTCGCTGATCTTCATCTTCTATTTATAGGCAGGAAGCTTGATCGTACAGTGAGACTCAACAATTGTATCTGTTGCAGCTTGAATGCGTTCCTTGAAATTTGTGTCTCGACTTTTCCGACAAACATTCTGGAACATTTTGGCTTTAAGCTTTTCTGCAACGTCCATTATTGTACTATTGATAGTACAAATGCTTTTGTATCGTTGTGCGTAGCTGGATTCCATTAGATAAGTTTGTTGTGTTCTGCAAACTGATTGATTCCTAACTGATGCTTTGAACTGGTATGGTGAAATCAGTTGACTCGTCAGTTGAACTGATTTCACTGATTCAGTTGAACTGGACAATTGGGCTTTTCATTAGTTGAGATCTTCATCAGCTGGCCGGGCTTCTAAAGGTCTTCTGTTGAATCACCTATTAACTGAACAATTAGTGGAACTTGTCTTTGATACATCAGTTAGACTGGTTCAGTTTGGACAATCAGTTGGCACTTTCATTTTGTTTCTCAAAAGCTTCAGTTTTGGCTCGGTTAACTGATCAGTTCTGTTAATTAGTTCGAAGCCTGATCAGTTACAGCTTCCTGCTCACTTCGATAAATCATTAGAAACAAAATAACAAGTTTTGTTAACATCAAAATCAAGATTGCGAACATGAAATGTTCAAAAAATCTATCCCTTTTTAATGATCACAAAACTTGAGCAATTAAAGCGATTTTAAAACTTTAAATTTTAAAATTTAACTGATTCTCCCCCTTTGTGAGAATAAAAAAACATTTAAAACAATTAAAAAGAACTTTTCGGTTTGAGGGATAAAAGAGCTCCCCTTCTAGAATTGAATTTAAAAAACGAGTTTAAAACATTTTTCAGTTCGAAGTATAATTTTAAAGAAAAACTCCCCGTCAAGAACTGAATTAAAAACTCCTCCTTAAAATTATAACAATTTACACGATTTTAATGAAGTTTTAGCATCTATTAACATTCAAGAAGTTTAGGCAGCAAATCTTAATATAGCAGTTCAGATACATGAAAGCTAACTGGATAAACATGATGTTTATTTAATCAAATATGTGTCCCTAGTATCATACATTTACGCACACCAGCAATTGTAAGAGAAGTTGCTATTACAATGGCAAACTTAAAATAACATCAAATATCAGTCAGTTTACATAATAGAACTAAATATACTAACAACTAATCGCCTTGAATGCTTTGAAAGCTGCATTGATCTTGAGTCTCTTTGGCAGAAGAGCAGCTAATTTGCCTTGGACTTGATCTTTGTGATGTCTAACTGGTCGAGCTGACTCAAACTGGACTTAACTGATACTGAACCGCATTGATCATCTATTCTAATCTGATATGGCAATGAAGCGGCGGTATACTGCTGGTGATTAAGCTTCACTTTAATCATCTAACATCTCAACATAGCTGGGTTTCGTCTGTTGATCAGCTGAACTAGTAGGATGGCAACTGAAATCTTGTCCACTTAATCAGTTTAGCTAATCTGCTTTTAGCTTAGACTCAACACCTTGCAAGTTGCTAAAACAACAGAATCCGCAGTCAAGAGAAGTGCCTACAATGTTAATTGCAGAGCCAACAATCTTCTCTCCTCCCACAGTAAGCTGATATAAAATTTTTAAGAGGATTTTTAAATCCATTTTGAAACATATTTTAAAAAATCAGCTTTCAAATGTCCTACTTAGGACAGCTAGCTCTGATACCAATTGATGAATCGGTTCGGGCACCTTCGAAGGTGTTTCAAAAACAATATTCTCCATGAGCTTCAATAGCTCGTGTTCTAAGAATATAAACACCGATGAATTAAATCGAGTTTGGTGTTAAACCAAGCGAAAAATACTCGAAGTAATCCTTCGTTAAGAAAGCTGACTAATTTGAAAGCAATTTAACTTATGTAAACTGATTAACTGAAGTAAAAGGGAATCAGTTCTTGCATATATCAGTTCAGTTATGGTAAGAACTGAGCTGATAACTAATCGAACTGATCAAATCAGTTTTGAAACGAAATTTAAACAGTTAAGTACACAAGATATGTTTATGGATGTTCAGAAACTTCAACTGCTCCTACGTAACTCATTAGACCACCTCGAGCAGGATTCACTAGAAGACTTTGATTTATACAACACTTTGTACAAATCCACTCAGCTTAGGACTTACCATACTGCCTAACTGAACTCCTAGTCTAGACTGAAGGCAGCACCTTTCAGCCAGCACTTGTTTAACGTCTGTGTGTCAAAGACTACATACACAAGTTTTACGTCTTTGTGCAAGGCTCACTCAGCTATTCTATAAGCTCAACTCTCTGTACTTATGAGTGATGGTGTATGTGCGTGCCCTTTCTTTTCTCTTATTCTTCTCGCTGATCTTCATCTTCTATTTATTGGCGGGAAGCTTGATCGTACAGTGAGACTCAATAATTGTATCCGTTGCAGCTTGAATGCGTTTCTTGAAATTTGTGTCTCGACTTTTCCGACAACCATTCTGGAACATTTTGGCTTTAAACTTTTCTGCAACGTCCATTATTGTACTATTGATATTACAAATACTTTTGTATCGTTGTGCGTAGCTGGATTCCATTAGATAAACTTATCGTGTTCTGCAAACTGATTGATTCCTAACTGATGCTTTGAACTAGTTAGTTGAACTGGTAAGGTGAAATCAATTGACCCGTCATCTGAACTGATTTCACTGATTCAGTTGAACTGGACAGTTGGGCTTTTCATCAGTTGAGCTCTTCATCAGCTGACCGGGCTTCTGAAGGTCTTCTGTTGAATCACCTATTAACTGAACAATCAGTGGAACTGGTCTTTGATACATCAGTTGGATTGGTTCAGTTTGGACAATCAGTTGGCACTTTCAGTTTGCTTCTCGAAAGTTTCAGTTTTGGCTCGGTTAACTGATCAATTCGAAGCCTGATCAGTTACAGCTTCCTGCGCACTTCGATAAATCATTAGAAACTAAATAAAAAGTTTTGTTAACATCAAAATCAAGATTGCAAACATGAAATGTTCCAACACCTTTAGGTAGACTCGATAGGTATAACGTCACGCACCGAAAAAGAGGTTCAAAGATGATTTTGCATAATCTTAAATATAGTAGGGAGTTGAAACCAACTTTTGATTGACAAAATAGTAAATTCTAAATGAAACTAGGCTTTGAAAATTTATTTGAAAATTACCCGAAATAAACTTAGTATCCCTGACCATTTCTTTTAAAATTTATTTTGCTTGATTATTAAATGTTAAAAATTCTCTGGGATTCTTAGATCAAAATCTTGGTCTGTACTTGGGTGAAATATTTAGAGTGGAAATGACTAGTTTATTTTCAATGTAGGCTGCAATTATGTGTTCATTTCTTTGATTTTTTTGTGAGGAGTTGTACAGACTTGAACATGATTTCATCGATGTGCATGAATTAAGTTTGATAGATTTTTTATGTTCTTAGCTAGTAAACAACTAGTTGCATGTATTATCAAGAGTGGTATATTTCAATTTTGGGAGAAATTGAGCTTCTTTTAAGTTTTAACATGTTGAATTGGTCGTTTTGAGTCTTCACAAAATATGAAATTATCATTCCTTCACATGCTTACTTTCCGTCATTTTTAAATGACAAAAACTTATGTGAGACGGTCTCACGGATCGTATTTTGTTAGATGGATCTCTTATTTGGGTTATCCACGAAAAATATTACTTTTTATGCTAAGAGTATATCTTATTTGGGTCATCCATGAAAAAATATTACTTTTTATGCTAAGAGTATTTTTTTTTGTGAATATCAATAGGGTTGACCCGTCTCACAGATAAAGATAGATTCGTGAGACCGTCTCACAAGAGACCTAATTTTTTTAAATATGCAGTTAAAGGGAAGACTAAATCGGAAAAAATTATGTAAAATGAAGGACTAAAGTGGGACATACAAAAAATAAGAAACTGAATCGGAAAAATGCGATAAAATGAGGACTAAACGTAGAATTATCCGAAAATTCAATATAATGTTTTACTTGTCGTAATACTCATAGTTTTTAACGAACATTGTTTATAAAAATATCGTAATCTACTTAATAAATAAAAGCCATATCATAAATTTCGATATGTTTTTATTTACAATAAAATTGTAATTTGCAATAGCGCGCCAATTTACATTAAACTTTCCGCCTCTTTGCGAGCCACTTTACCCTCGAAACTTTTGAAATGGGGGAATTTACAAGGAATTCGGTGGGAAAGGGCTGAAGACCAATCAATACATGCTTTGAACGTGAATGTGTGTCCAAAATTGTTCGATAATGTATCAAAATTAGACACGACTCATCAATCCGACACGGTTTAATCCGAAAAAATCAAGTTTGGGTTTGAGGTTTTGGGGTTAAGGTCAGATCGGGTTGTATCCGATAACTGATCCAAAAAAATAATCGGGTTGGGCCGGGTTGACCCGAAAATTTTAATTTTTTTTAAAAAAATATATATAATTAATAAATATTGCCTATATTTTTATATATTTTATGTCTGAAAAAATATTTATTGTATATTTATATCATAAATATTCATAATTTAATATTTATTTTGAACATTTTTATTTTTTTAAACAATTGTTTATTTGATTTAGTAAATATATTTGATTTTTCTACAAGGCAAAAACTTGTGTGAGACGGTCTCAGATGTCGTATTTTGTGAGACGAGTCTCTTATTTGGGTCATCCATGAAAAATATTACTTTTTATGCTAAGAGTATTACTTTTTATTGTAAATATCGATAGGATTGACCCGCCTCACAGATAAAGATTCGTGAGACCGTCTCATAAGAGACATACTCTTTTTAAAATTAGAATTTCAAATTTAAATCATATATATTGGAGATTTTGTTATTATGTATTTAAATTAAAATATTATTATTATTTTTTCTGAATTTTATTTAATTTTCTTTTAAAAAAATTTTAAATTCAAAATCGGGTTGATCGGGTTTATTCGGGTTCATGTCCGGGTTAAGAGTTTTCGGGTTGGCTCAGTTTCGGGTTGAACAATTTTTGAATAATATTATTGCTCAATCCGATCCGACCAACCCGAATTGACACCTTTACTATCATTGAATGCATATAATACAATTCAATATTTATTTATATTTTTTTTGTAAAAAATATATTTATTCATTATTCATCATATTAACATCCTATATATATATATTTAAAAATTTTGAAATGCCTATATCACATGTAAGAAACTACTATTCCAAATAGTTGTTTTAGATGTCTTATTAAATTATTGAAAACTATTTTCAAAGATATTTAATTTCTAAATAATTGAAATTCCAACCAGATGGCATTTTAGGAGTAATATTTGTCGGCAACACTGCTTTATTTGGATTTAGTTTTCATTTAAAAGAATATAATATATTTTCTACTCTGATGTTACATCATATTATTAAATACATTATACATGTGTAACTTTCAAAGATAGGATAGCTAAGTTAAACACGCCATTTGGCATTGCCATTAACCTTGACCTTCAATGCCTCCACTAATTATTAAGCTCGTTTTAGGTAAGAAAATTAATACACTCAACTCTTGGTTTTCTACATCACAAATCATAAATTGTGATTTATCATATTATTCTGAGACTAAAAAGAGAATTTAATGTTATTTTTTTATATATAAAAAAATAAAGATTAATCTTTAAATCTATTGAGAGGCCTCTTGTTTTTCATACGAGATTGTCTCACGGAATAATTTGGTAAAATTGATCTTCGACAGTTTGTTGCCACACATCGGTGAGATAAAATCTTTGAGAGTTTTTTATATGGACTTGGACAATCCTCTCATCTTGAGCTAGCTTTTAGAGTTGAGTTAGGTCCAAGTTCCAATCTTAATATGATATTAGAGCTCAGGTTCTACCGTTATGTGTTGGTTGTCTATAGTCGAGACACCCGTTCTGCCCACAACTGGGTTATTTGTAAACTTCATGTTCCAGATGTTCATTCCTGGGTGTGAGGGGGGTGTGTTAGTTGTCTCACATCGGTGAGATAAAATCCCCGAGACTTGCATATATGAACTTGGACAATCCTCCCCTCTTGAGATAGCTTTTGAGGTTAAGTTAAAACATTTTAAAATTTCTACTAGTGAGATCATCATCAATCTATAGACTTTATGGAAAGTAAAAATTGAAATGTAGCTTTACAATTAAAAAAAAATCAAATTGTGATTTAAAAATTATCATTTTTTGAGTAAAAAAGATATTTAATTATGGAGAGAGTCCGAACAAGAAAATGAGAAGAACGTGATCCGGCACACCACAAGTGCGGAACATGTCCTTGAACCCAACTAACAAAAGCAACGGCCCAGATCAATCCAATCATTCCTTTTTATAAGATTTTCCCTCCCCCATTGAGAGAGAGTATTCCCACCACACCAGATTTCCTCTTCCTCCGATTCCAGCCATGTCCTGGTGGGCGGCGACGTCGGCTTTCAGGTGGATCGACACCAGCTTCTCCTTGCCGACCTCCTTATTCCGGTGGCCTCGCCTCTTCGCCTCCTACGTCACGCCGCCGAGCTGGAACACCATCCTCACTCTCAGCACCATCGAGCCCAGGCGATGGGCCACGCGTCTCAGTCTCCCGGACATCGACGACGTCGTCTGGTCGGTAGTCTCGGCAGTTGAGTCCGTCGCGCTCGTCTCTTTCCTCTGCTTCTTCTTCGTCTTCTGCGGCTGCACCATATAACTTACTACTCGTCGTCGATCGGCGTATTCATCGCATAATTATCTGATGTGTGTGTAAATTCGGTCGTAATTATGTGCGTAGGTTCTGTTTTCTTCCGTTTCTTTCGGACTTCGAATCGCCGCTGGGGAAATGCATACAGAAGTTTGGATTACCGGCGGCGCGTGGGATCTACTATTTTACAAGAGTTTATCTGTGATTAATTTTGTTGGTGGAGTATTATTAGCAATTCAGTAATCGATAATATCTCTGTCCGTTTTCTTACCTTTGTTTCGATTTCATTCTTTCCAGGCCTAGATACACTTGAACTTCAAGGTCATTTTTCAAAAAATATAGTTGAATTACAATGTTAAAAAAAAAAAAAAAAAAAATACCCCCATTTTGTACTCGATCCATTTCATGTTATACCAGGAAAGCATAATCCAGTTAATCAAAATGTTTAGATTGAATAAATTTCACTATCAAAATTAATTGGCCAGCAAAACGTAGCAGGATACAGAGTAAAAAAAAATCATATAATCTATATCTATACTATTATATTAAGATTGAGACATTTAGAGTAACTAATTTTTGTGTGCGGATAAAATTATTATTTGTTGGAATTTAGGTTATATGTTCAATTTTAATTGAGGTCATTTTTTTTATTTTTTTATTTCTTAATTTATTTTTAAATTTATATATCAAAATTATAGTTAGTCTTTTACTATTTTTTATAATTATATTTTGATCTTCATTTAAATATAAATTAAATAAATTATAAAAAATATTATATAAGCACATAACACGTTCGTCGATGTACTAATGTTATACATGAAATCAATCATACTTCAGAGTAAATCACGTTTATGAGTAAATTTTCTGATTAACACAATAATTTTAAAATTTATAGAGTTCCAATAACCTTCGTCATTCCCAATTACACGAGTTTCAATTCCAATCTTTTGTATAATGTTCTGCTCAATTACCCGGCTCACAAATAATTATTTTGCAATGTGTAGTTCATAAAAAAAAGAAAAAAATTAAATCCATAATCAAATTCAACTTATCAAATAGCTACAAAAGAATGTACTTAATAATACATGGAGTAGGAAACTGTGCAGGAAATTTCGTGTCAGTTTCAGTTCCAATCTCTTTGCACGATTTTCTACCTACATTTCCTACTGAATGAATTCGTATGTTGCTATGTGTCCTATTCTTCTTAAATTAAATAAAATTCACTATCAAAATTAATTTGTAACTTTTGGAGCTGATTATTTACTTGTTTATTAAATTTTGTCATATGTCAAATTAGTATAGACACATTTTTTTTAAAAAAAATAATTATTAGATGGTGAAAATGACACAAATTGCATCACATCGATATTAAATATTTAATTAATTATGACAAATTTCACAACTAAGACACCGTTAAATAGAAATGACAAGGATTTTTGTTCTCGAAATCTAAAATAATTAGAGTTTGGAAGTTAGATGAACATGACTAAAAATTAATTTCTATTTTATATTTTTTAGTTAATTGCATAAAGAGTAGATCTTTTGTGAGACGGTCACACAGATCTATGTATAATACGAGTCAATACCACTTATACTTATGATGAAAAATAAAATTTTTGACATAAAAAAATAATAATTTTTCATGAGTTGGACCGAGTTGGATCGGAGATCCATCTCATAAAATTATTCTATAAAACAATCTCAAAAGAGTTTTTGGGTTATACTAAGATTACACAAAATAGAAATTTGAAACTTTTTCTTGCAATTTTATCTTTCCCGTATTGCGTCGTTTGAACAGATAATATTTAATGGATGTTAGTGAAATCAGCCACATGCCAATAGTGCGTCGTTTTAAGTAACAGATAATAATTTAATGGATGTTAGTGAAATCAGCAACATGATTGGCATGTGACGCTTTTAAAACGATAACATATAATATAAATATAAAACAACATAAAAGTCATGATTCTTGAAACATCAAAAGATTTCTCAAAAAAAAAAAAAAATTAAACACAGAAAATGTTTAACAAAATTAAATAAAAACAGAACAACTTCTTAAAATATATTTATTTTACATGAATATTTGTTGAGATATCGAATTCTCGTACCCAAGACGTTGCGAAAGTTTAAAATTTTGTGTTTCGACAATCGAAACATTGCTTGAGCGTCATGTATTTAAAATCCATTCATCGGACATTTAGAACTATATTTTCACGTATAGAACGCTGGACTCCAAATTATTCCAGTTTTTAAGCGGATATGGCTTCTTGTAAATCCCTACGAACGGAACTTCGAAGTTGATCGTCTAATTAGGTCCACGATCAGAAGGTATGTTCCTCGCTTGGATTGCACTAGAAATCACAAGCGATTTGTGTGTTGAGACTGTAGTCTTCGAATTTCCAAAATTCGGAGACAGTGTAGCGATGACGCGTGACGGTGGAAGGGACAAGGTGGCCGAAAATTCCCTCAATGTTTATCAAGGTGGCCGAGACTTGATGTTCAAAAGATGGAGTGGTATTTCAATTTTTGTGTGCAAAAACTTGTGTTTGATTTTTGACCCTTCACGGTGTATATATAGAGTGAGGTTCTTAATTAAAGTATGAGTCTCATTCCCACAAGGACTCTTAGTCCTTGTGGTGCTCGGACTCTATGTTTCATTATTTTAAAACTCTCATATTATTAATATATAATGTATTTATTAAATTTTAATAATACATGATATATTAATACCATATATATACACATATTTTGTATTATCATATAAAATATTTACATGTATATGTACATTAATTAAATTAAATAAACATTATTTAATTTATAAAATTAACTAAATGGTTAATTTAAATCTAGAATATTTTATAATATTTATGAGAATTTGTACATGTTAGTAGTCACTGCTACTAGCACAATCATTTTAATAAGTAAATTCTCAATTCACTAAATAAATGAGTTCGAACTCATTATAACCTCAATCGACGATCCGAGAGCGCCGATGTATCAAGGATACAGGTCTCGTTCATATACTGAAAATTGAAAATTTCGAAGATTAAAATTTTCACTTACCATATTGGGCGACTGCCAGTCTAGTGAACTCCTTCACGAAACAGGTAGTTCCACTCTCCTTCCCTAATTAGCAATTAAGCTAACTTCCATTTCTTCTATTCTATGGAATCAACTTATAAATTCTTTTATAAGCTTCCTGTTTGATCTCCATCAAACTATAAGTCTCCAAATTCAACTCTTTGAACTTTGAATTTTTCAACGAAAACACAGAATCTGATACTTGTGTGACCCTCAATGGTTTAGGAATATAGCTAGTCGTGAGTTTACATCTCCATGTGATTAAGAATAATATTTATTCTTATTTGGGCTTACCTTAGTTAGCCCCATTCTTTACATTAACACTTTGATCAAGAATGTCAGAACTCATTTATGATTGCATCCATCAGATCATGGTAAGAGCGTCTAGTAACATCGTTCCATGATCCCCTAAGCATCACTGATAGTGTCTGCAAGAATCTTTAGTCATGGTTAGCGTACAATATGGTCCCTTCAACACATATATCCCGATCGAATCTGCAACAAATGGTATATCGATAAATGCGATAACGATGTGATTTATCTTTGAGTAATGGTGTCATGGTATGCGCAAATGAAGAAACACATTTCCAAACTGCACATGTCTTACTCTGGCCAGAGATTCCTTGCAATATTAACTCATCTGACAACATACGATATCTTTACCTTTAGGCAAACGGTGAATCCCCGACTACAATGCATTTGTTCCTATGTATTTCGAAACTACACCCAACCTCGCCACCTAATGACCGTCAATGGAGTCGATAAACGGATCAAAATGAATCCTAGTACGTATAGCCCCTACATTGTCTTGGGTCAAAGGGTTAATGGTGTACAACCATAACTGCGAACTATTCCACTCCATAAATGAGAACCGCTTGGACAGTCCGAGGGAGAGTTGTTCAGTGCATCATCATATGATCACACATCTTTGTGAATGGACATCTCCATGCCATTGCCAATGAAACATGACGTTACATTACATATGCTAGTCTCGAGCTCGAGCGAACTCTATCCTTGTTTTAGACGGCTGATTCGACTAGAAACTTGTTTAGAATATACGGTACACTTTCTAATGAGTTTCAAGATCTTACGTTGCGAGGCAGACCTCATGGTAACTATTGTAGATTCAAGAACTTCATTTATGCAGCTTGCATGGTTATACAGATAAAGTATAATGTCATAATCGAATAGAATCATAAATTTTATTAAAATAAAGATTATTTTACATTAGAGTCAATAAAAGCCTAAGCCACAAGTTGGCTTGCTGGACACCTACTCTAACAATCTCTCACTTGTCCTATAGACAATTACCCATAGATCTTAGACACATTGCTTCACGATGCTTATCAAACAATGATCTTGGCAGGGGCTTCGTTAGTGGATCAACAACATTGCATGCGGAGGCGACTCTATCTACCGATATGTCTCCTCTTCTCACAGTCTCCCAAATAATGCAGAACTTCCTCAGTATATGTTTGGATCGCTGATGAGACTTCGGTTCCTTCGCTTGCGCAAAGGCACCGGTGTTGTCACAGTAGACCAGAACTAGATCAACTGTTTGAGGAATGACGCCCAACTCTTGGACGAAATTCCTCATTCAAACACCCTCTTTTGCTGCAGCCGATGCATCTATGTATTCGGCCTCAGTGGTTGAATCCACTGTGGTGTCTTGTTTGGAACTATTCCAATAGACAACACCACCATTGAGCTTGAATACAAATCCAGAAGTCGATTTCGAGTCGTTCACATCTGATTGGAAGCTAGAATCAGTATAGCCTTCCAATTTCAGTTCTTCACTCCCGTTTACCAAGAACAAATTCTTAGTTTTCCTCAAGTACTTAAGAATGTCCTTCACTGCTTTCCAATGCAATGGACCAAGATTCGACTGATATCTGCTTGCAACATTCGGTGCATATGCAACATCAGGTCGAGTAGATATCATACCAAATGTAAAGTAATCTATGGCAGACGCATATGAAATGCGACTCATGGTTTCTATCTCGTCATCAGTCTTAGGGCACATAGACTTAGAGTCACACCATGAGACATTGAGGGATATCCTCTCTTGGACTTCTCCATAGAGAATCTCCTCAGTATGGTATCAATATATGTGGATTAGGTGAGCCCTAGTATGTTCTTTGATCTATCCCTATAGATCTGTATTCTTAATACATATGATGCCTCACCCATATCCTTCATGGATAACTTACCAGCTAACCATACTTTAGTTGACTGCAACATCCCTATATCATTTCCAATTAATAGTATGTCATCAACATAAAGTACCAGGAATGTTACTGTACTCCCACTAACCTTCTTGTACACACAAGTATGTAGAAAAATATATTTTATATTGAAACGTCTGCTATTCGTTTTGCTTAAAAAGTACTAGAAATTTTTTTTNTAAAAACAATAGACTTGAAAAGTATAAACCTCTCAAAAACCACTCAAAAGCATAAATAAATAGTCTTAAAATATTTTAACGTAAATCATAAACTTAAATCATAAATGCGGAAAAGTATAAGCGCTGGTCCTCGGGTTATGTGCAACTCCAGTCCAGTCAATTCAGACATCCAAGCCTCCCTCAACATTATTATACTCACTTGCATCAATCACACCTAGTGAGTCTAAAGACTCAACACATCATATTCTTGATACCAAATAATACGTATAAAATTAAAACCAACAGTGAAAAATACTTATACGTAAAAATAACTTTTTCATGTCATGCATAAACTTCAACATAATCTTTTCATAAACATTATCATATCATCTTCAACATATTCATATACATATTATCATTAACATATACGTATTCTTTTTTCCTTTTCGTTGAATTCCGATCGTTAATTGTGACGTTCATGTTCATCTATGTCTACGTGTTGGGCGATGGATCCATCTACATGTAACCACAGTATTGGACGGCAGGGACATCAGCAATACTCTCACCGGTCAATTGAGCCTTGGCCTTACATATTAACATATCATCGTATACATATTCGTATCCGTATCCAAGGAAACACGATCGTCGGGCTCCCACTGGGACCATAACCCTCAAGATATCTCCAACATATCATCGTATTAGTCACAATTACTTCACTTCCTTCAACGTTTCATATTCTAATCACTTTATAAAATTTAAACATGCATGTAAAGTATTTCTTTTAAACCAAGCATGCAACATGTATTTTAAATGTCCACGTTAAGTCATAAGATCCATAAACGTTTTTAAAAACAACATTTTAACATATACATATCCATGAACATTTAAAATAATCATAATTTGGCATATAAAAATTCATAAACATTTGAAATAATCATATCAGCATATAAAACAGCATTCAGAACACTGCCATGATGTTTACTAATTTCTAGGTGTAAAATGATCGTTTTACCCCTACACGTAAAATTTCACGTTTTTCACATTTTCTTAATTTCTTCGACTCTAGACCATCCCAAATAATAATTTAAGCTTACATTAATTTTCTCATATTTTTATTTAGCTTAAATTGAGAACTTTTAAATTAATCTTTAAATATAAAATATTACTGCGTTTTAATCCTGAATTAAACCAAACCTTAATATAAAATTCTTAAATTCAAAACTTAGACTTTTTATATTATAGCCCTCGTGAACCACGACTCGACCCCCGTGAGCCGCGTTTTGATTAATTTAACAAAGGAAAGCCCGAACTTGACCCTTATGTTACAACCCCGAGCCACGGTCCGATTTTCTCGAGCCACCCTCGAACCATGCTAGACCAAACCCTGACTAACCCTCTTGGAAACCCTCCTGGACCCTTGGAACCCACAGATTATACCCTTAGCTCAAAACCAAAGACATAACAGCAGCTCATGAACTCGGCCGAGAACTCCCTATGGACAAGGACTCTTGTTTATGTTGCTAGGGCCTAGCCGACCCAACCAGCACTGAACAAGCCTCTCGTGCACCTTCCCAGGACGCTAATGATTCACCCTAGCCCAGCCTTAAGCCCCTAGGCCGAGCCACCTATCCCTTGCAAGCCTGCGCAGCCCTGCGCGTGCTTGATGACTCTCGGGTAGAAGTCCTTGTTGGCTAGGACTCCTCCCAGTCCCTGGTGTTCGAGTCCTAGCACCACCCTCAAATCAACCACGGCCATGGCTAGCCCTGGCCCCAAGCCAAGACCCATCCGATCCCCCATGATCATCACCGAACCCCCATGATATCTTATGACAGAAAGTGGTTCCAACTTGAATCGGTTCTGATGTGCGACGTTGTGTGCATGTTTTAGGACTCTAAACTCACGTGAAAACAAGCTTGATCAATTCCTAACTCATGGCAGCCCCTTAAACATCATGCAAACATGAATTTGGAAATCAAAATCACAAGTTTAGAACACATATGCATGTAGTTACGAAAATTCAACTCGAGTGTCATGTTTTTCCTTTAAAAATATGCTTAAACAATTATTATGGTGTAATGATGTTTGAAGGAAAGAAATATTAGTGCCTTTGCGTATTTAACGCACGATTAATTGTTGACGATTGCGAAGAACGACGACGACAACCTTGGCTTGAATTCCTCCTTGAAACTTTCGAAATTTTCTTCCAAATTGTGGTGTATGTGTGCCGTGTTTTGATGGAGAGAATTTTGGGTGAGAAATTCTGAAAAGTTGCGTGTATAATGTGGGTTAATGGGGAAGGTTTTGAGTATTTTATACTTAATTAATCATTAATTAAGATTAGGCCCATTAAGCATACAAATTAGGCTCATTAGTGCTTAATTAAAATATTAAAAATAGTTTTGTTTAAACAAGTTTGTGAATTTATTAGCCGGGTTGTCAAATGTTCGTATTTTTGTTAAAAAATCAACACCGATAAAATTCACGTCCCGACGTATAAAATCACCTAAAAACCCCTTATTTTTCAAAAATATGAAAANGTTAAAAAATCAACACCGATAAAATTTACGTCCCAGCGTATAAAATCACCTAAAAACCCCTTATTTTTCAAAAATATGAAAAAACATCAACCATATTTTAAAAACAATTATTTAATAAAAACATTTTACATTTTTCAGCCCTCTGTCTCCGTCCCTCGATCGCAACTCGAATAATCCTTAAAAATACAGTTTAATGCATAATGACAATAAAATATTATTTAACATATAATCATGCATATCACATAATCAATTAAGCAATTAAAATAATTTAATTGGTCATTTGTCATATTTCCTAGATTTTCATGCAGTTGAATTGCGTCGTCTTAATTTTGGACCTTACAATTCCTCGCCCCTTAAATAAAATTTCGTCCTCGAAATTCGCTTATCCTAATAACCCAAAGTTTAAGATTCAATTCTAGTATCCCAAAAATCCATGCTTCCGCTGTGCTACTCTGATCAAACTTAAGTTCTAGAATGTCTTTACGTCTCTTTGATCCCAAATAAATTCTAATAACCAATTTAACATTTCTTGCCATTAAAAGCAATATAAAAATGTTAAATGACTAGGTTACTCATAATAAGCGTAGTGTCTGCCTCCTTTTCAGCTTCTTTAGCATTCATAACATATGCTCTTCCAACATTAGGTGCATTCTTCTTCAGGCAATCAGCAGCCTTATGCCCTTCCTCCTTGCATATGAAACTTCGAAAAGATCCCCACATGCACTTGCTAAAATGAAAGCGATTGCACTCCTGGCATGGTTTCCTCTCAACAGGTTTCGGTAGTCCAGGTTGTTGTTGCTTCGGTGGTCCTGGCTGCTGGACTTGACCTTGGGGCTTTTGAGGCCCTTGAGGTCTAGGAGAACCCATATATGGTTTCTTGTTTGGCTGATTATTATTATGATGTTGCTACCTCTTGCGCTGTAACTCAAACTCAATGTCCTTCAAAGATTGCTCAGACTGGAATGCATAAGTAGTAGTAGTAGCATAATCCAAAGGACACATCATCATAACATTATTCCGAATGGTACGTCGTAGACCATCCATGAAATGCCTCAACTTCTCTGCATGATCCCTCGAAATAAGGGGTACAAAGTGACAACCCCTATCAAATTTCTTCACAAATTCAGCAACAGTCGAGTCTCCCTGGCGAAGGCCCATAAACTCTCTCTTCAGTCGCCCTTTAACATCGGTAGTAAAATACTTCTCATAGAATATCTCCTTGAATTGAGCCCAAGTAAGAGTAGCAATGTTAACACCATGCTCGGCTCCTTCCCACCATAAAGAAGCATCATCTCTAAATAGGTAAGTTGTAACGCCCTCGACTGATTTCATAAAATAACCGCGGAATTTAAAAATCTCTTAAAGGAAAGAAGGATTTAAAATTTTCTTGACATAAATACATTGTCAATATATACAATCAAAAGTATAAACATGATCACTAAAGTTGTCTCAAAATACAAAATGTCATTTTGATCATGCTAAACTGATAACAAAATATCTTTCTTCCTTCCATCTCTTGTACATATGACTTCGGCTCCAATCAACGTTCCGACTTGTCACTCTTATCTGCATCACATGAAATAACTGGAATGAGTATAAAACTCAGCAAATGGAACTCTTACATAACAATCTATAAATATCATACTCTGTAAAACATGCCTTTGAAATCATTAAATACCATCTAACTTTTGAAACTTGGAATGACATAGTATAACATAACCATGACGATGGTATTTCTCTTTTCTCTTGTGGATTGATATCTAAATAATATATCTGTCTCTGTACCTATATCCCATCGATATAAATCGATTACTCTGTCGGGATATAAGCCTTTGGTCGTTGATCAACTAATTGCATGTAATCTTTGACTATCTATTTATCAATCCAATAAATCATTTGAACTCTCTCTTGGACATTAAAACAAACACTTTGGATACTCTTTTCTTTTGCATTCCTTTTTTTATAATTGAGACTTATAAAAGCCTCTAATATACAACAAAGTGTATCTATACTTAACATGAATCAAATGGAAGGGAATAGCATATGAAAATCATTGAAATACAATACATATATTTCATGTGAGCACAAGGAATTAATTCCACTTACAACCAATGGAAAGCTTGAGTCTAAGCTCTTGGTATAAATCCTACAACAATAAACCATGTATTGAACCATCAACAACTTAATAATCAAATATCCATACCATCAAACCCATAAAACCAACACAATCATAAGTTCCATACTTTCCCCCAACACCACAATCCAAAATAACTAAACCCACAAGCTTACCTTAGCTCTTTAAACCCAAAATGCTCTTGCTCTCACTTCAATAATCCAACTAGAAGCTTGAATCAAAGGGATAAAAGAAAGAAATGAGAACCCTAGCTCCTACTTGGACTGAAGAACCGAGAAAATGAAGAGGAATGAGGGAAAAATGAGCCAACACTTCTATTTAAGCACATAAAAATAAAAACACGACTTTACTGTTCAAACACCGCGGGTGCGCTAGTCTTTGGACCGCGGGTGCGCTGCGAGTACTGAACCACATCCCAAAATCCAAAAGAAACGACCACGGGTGCACTGTGTTTTCTACCGCGGGTGCAATAACCCTACTGCCCAAACACCGCGGGTGCACTGCATTTTCTACCGCGGGTGCGGTGTCCCCTGAAGCCAACAATATACTTTGCAACTAGAATCGATTCGCAACGTCGCTTCTCCCCATATTTGGGCAACGCTTTCAACATGAAAGTTGCACCTCTGTATCATATCTAACCACTCCAATTGGCCTCATACCAATTGGCTCAACATACAAATTATCATGCATTTAATCGTAACAACGCTACAATATCACTACACATCACCTAACATCACAATACTATAAGTCATAAGTCGAAATTCTTAACATCAAAACTATACTTAAACTTGACTAAGTAGTCAATAAACAAATGAAATCTTAAATCATACCATTCACCAAGCTTGGATATTACATAATTGGTACCTCACACGGTCAGCATCCCCCATATTCAGATAACGAAAGTGTACTTCGAGTGAACGAATCCAACTCTCAGCAGCAAAGGGATTGGTGGTGCTAGAAAATTCCTTTGGCCCTAGCCTCCGAAACTGATCATATATGTCATGCTGTGGCCTTGGTTCCTGCCGCATCTGCTGTAACTGCTGCTGTAACTGCTGCTCAAAGAAACGAGTCATCCCCTCTAACGCACGAGTAGCAGCATCCCCAGGAGGAGGAGGTGGTGGTGGATTNACTATTTTCTTAAAGAGTACACTGTTGGTAACAAAAGCTGTTATTATTTTTTTTTAAAAAAAAACTTCTTTTATTGTGTTTTTAGAAGACAAAATTTATAATTTTTGGGCTTCTAGTTCTATTTGAATAAAAACAAAAATATTTTTTAATATTTATTCAAAGGTTAAAATCGATCATGTTTTTTTTAATAAAGCATTTTTAAAATCTGAGCATATTTAAGTGTTTTTTAAGTTCAACTTCTGTATCCAAACTAACCCCTTAAGCTGAACGATTTGCTTCTTTCTATTATAGTTTTATTTTATACAAAAGTTTATTTAGCTTGATTTTCAAAGAGTTTAAGAGTCATTAAATTTTTTATAAGCTCTAACAATTATAAGTTTCTTATGATAAATTTAAGTAGGTAAACAAGTTTGTAATGTGTCCAATACTCCAATTTTTAAATTATTTATTCATTCTTTTAATTCTCTCTTTCACTACAAAAAAACGGAAGGCTTAGCGACGGTTTTCATAAAACCGTCGCTAACTGTCGCTATTTTAGCGACGGTTTTGATTAAAACCGTCGCCTTTAAACTTAAGCGACAGTTTATTCAAAGCCGTCGCTATTATAGCGACGGTTATATCTAACTGTCGCTTTATTCGCCACGGTTTTTCATAAACCGTCGCTAAACTTGCGACAGTTCTACAAACCCGTCGCCATTTTAAGCGACGGGTTAAACAAACCGTCGCTTAATTTTAAACAAGACGGTTTTAATCAAAACCGTCGCTATATTGCGACAGTTAAAAAACATCGTCGCTAATGTTAAAAGCCACGGTTTTAATAAAACAGTCGCTATATAGCGACGGTTCAAGAAAACCGTTGCTATTGTAACAACGGTTTAAAAAACCGTCGCTATAATTGCGACAGTTTACAAACACTGTCGCTATAATAGCAACGGTTATAAATAAACCGTCGCTGATATTTGCGACGTTTTTAACAAACCGTCGCTCATAGCGACGGTTTTGGGGTTTAGGGTTTATGGTTCAGTCAATTATCTCAACACCACTTCTTTCACTCACATTGCGGGCGATAAAAATCTTCTCTCGTGGAAGATTAAATGTGTAATAAATTAGGATAAAATGGATAACGATAGAAATTGGATGTATCGTCGATTGGAGAATGGATTTCGAACGGCTGATAAAAGTACAAAATTGTTGATGTCAATCGAAAAAAGAGTCTGGGATACTACGAACCATTTGTGTTTCCTACACAAGTCTCGCAAGTTGTGTATTTGACTTATCCAACAACGAAGAGAGCAGAATCAGATTGAATGCATGTGAGTACTCTACGTATGCGAGCTTATGTCACTGATGTTGAGCCAAATACTGAGCAGAATCAAATTGATGCGAACGATGCATTTCAAAACAACGAAAGTTGACCTCGTGACATCTGAACTCAATTTTTTTTGACGTCTCAAAATCTAGTCGATGTTAATGATATGTACGACAACGAAATTGATATGAACGGCACTGAAAGTGAAACAGAAGAGGTTCAACATTCGAGCGACGATGTTCGTGACATTTCCGACGAAAGTGAATCAGGTTGAGTTTATTTATGATTGAATTGTATTTTGAAAAAAATATATTTTATTTTGTGCATATAATTAATGAATTTTTTGCATACCTCTATTTTGTACGTATATATATGGCAGAGAAGCAGCATAGCTCAACTCCGTATGATGGTCGTACTCCGATATGGGTCGCAAATAACATTATTTAAACATTATGATGTATGGTTTTAAAATATTTAACGCTATAGTAACAATAAAACTAAAATGTTGCTAAATAAAACTAAATTTAATTTTAATTAGCTATTAGCGACGGTAATATACAAATCGTCGCCATATTTGCGACAGTTCTTGTTATGCTGTCGCTATTATTGCGACAACTTAAGATAAACTGTCGCTATTTGCGACGGCTTTACAAAATGTCGCCGATCTAGATCAGCGACGTTTTGAAAACACCTGTCGCTATTGGCGACAGTTGAACAAAAACGTCGCCGATCTAGATCGGCGACGGTAAGTGCGACGGTTTTACTCAACATCGGTCGCTATTGGCGACAGTTGAATAAAAATGTCGCCGATCTAGTTCGGCGACGGTTTTCCTTAAACCGTCGCCTTTTGCGACGGGTTTCTCAAAATGGTCGCTACTGGCGACGGATTTTTGTAAACCGTCGCTACAATTTCTATATATACCGAGGCCCCCGAACATTTTCTTCACCGATTTTCGCAGTTCTTCTCTGGTAGTGTCGAAACTCTATCTTTTTTTTCGCATGCAGTTTCGTTTTTTTTTATTAATGCTAACATCTTTTCGTGTTAATTTTGTAGATTTGCTCGTTGGTTTTATCTTCCAGCATTACGTGATTCTGCATATCTTCACGCAAGTCAGATTTTTAAAGCGTTTTTTTTAATGAAAATTTAATAATTATGTGTTACTTTTGCGTAGTAGTTTAATTATAAATTTTAGCGTAATATGTTATTTACGAAATTTAGCGTAGTAGATTATTTATTTTGTAAATCTTAATTTATTTTTGTAGATATTTATTTAATTTTTCGTTGTATAGTTTTTTTATAATATAATTTAATTATATTAAAATTTAAACACTTGTAGGCTTCAAAAGATAACACATGAGATAGAATTTGACCCAAATAAATAATTTAAACACTTGTAGGCTTAAAAATCTATCACGTTGAAAAAATTTCGTTCTAATCTTTGAATCTTTTTAGGAATTTGTTTTAATAATATANGTGAAATTAGTTTACTCTCATTTTTCTGTTAAAAGTGCAGTGAAGGTGGGGATACCGGAGTTCTTGAATGGAGTGGGGAAAGGAGTTGAAAAGCACGTGGAGAAGCTGGAGTCTGAAATTGGGGACTTGAACAAACTTCTCGTCACTCGCACTATTAAGCTCAAGAGACTCGGCATTCCCTGCCAAGATGTAAGAACTATATGTGAAGTTAAAAAGGTTATGCTTTATGGATTTTCATGTTTGCTTGGATGTATTTTTACGTGAGTACCGATATTTGTTTGGGATTCGAGGGAGTGGGAGGTCTCGTGCGTTTCTTTAATTTACTTTGTGATTAATTGATTTTGCAAATTGCATGAGTGATTAACCTTGCTTGTGCTTCGTGATTATTTACTCTATGTATCTTATTTACGGTCTACTTGTATGGTTGTGTGCACGGGCGTGCTTATAATTTGGATCATAGTTTATTACGGCATTAGGTGCACTAACGCGCACATGTTTCCTGGATCCTTAAGGTGCAAAGCGAGGCAACTGTTCCATCAAAGTAAGGCACACTCAGCACATTGTATATATTGTGCTTGATGCTTTTTTAAAACGACTGGACAACGTTAATCGATTTGATTTTCTTAAGTGATAAATGCAGATTGTGTCAAGTAACATAAAACCATGAATTAAATGTGAATAGACTAGTGATGTACTAAATCTTTTTTGTGGGTTTTGTTAAGATTAAGATGGTCAAAAGACTCATTATAGACTAGGATATCTCCAGCGCACTGGTGTTGATTTAAATTCATATCGTGATACGCTGGTTTGATAAACTTAGCACCTTCACTATAACCAGAAACACACTGTCATATAGGCAAAGGAACTCCAACATACATGTCACATTTTAAACATTAATGTTATCTGTTTTCTTTATAACATACTAACGACCGAAGCACACGCAACACGTGTGTAACGTAATGTTGGATATTTGATAGGTTTCTTAATCAATTTATAAAATGAATGTTGGATATGTGTAATTTGATATGAATATTATAGTAAGATATAAATCATACAACGAATTTTTAGCCCTTGCATCAATTTATACAATGACTTTTGGATATTATACATGAAAGTTTAGGCAGTGTATCTGTGGAGACGCGGACGCTAATCATCTTCTTAATCATCATTAGGATCAATATACTAATCAAGTAATTCGGGTCATAAAATTTTTCTTTAAAATGCGGAACGTAATGGAATAAATCAATGGCATAAATCGAATATATATACCATTAGATAAGTACATGTCTTGTACAACATACATTCAAACTAAATTAAGGTTCAACTACTACATATTCAATGCTGAAACCTATCTACATCAAAGTCCGGAATCACCACTCTAATCTCGATCTCTCATCCTCTTCTTCACCCTGATCCTGTCCCACCTGTTGTCATGCACACATACAAACACGACAACAGCCGGATAACTCCGGTGAGAATAAATCCCAGTATAACCATGTATAAAGCGGTCATATGAAAACATAGATAACAGCATGAAACAGATATCATGACATGTATCAGAATCTAAAAACATGAATGGATATACAACTGGAATAACCACATGAATCGTAATCTACGAAACATGAATCAATACAAATATGTAAATCAAACTCATGACTCGATCTCTCAGACTCGACTCATCTCTCATCTAGGGATCCCGATCTGAATAAGAACGTAACAAATCTCCCACCTACTCTCCCGTTCGCGGTGGTGGACCGGTACGTTCTTATTCCGGGACTTTGGTCTGCTCTATATCTATATCGAATCATCAGCAATAAGGACTGTTCTGTCTCTTAAGCACATCGATATACCAAACGTCCAGTGTCTTGGCACATCCGCCAAAGACTTGGCCAATCAGCCAATCCTATTCTGACAATGTGCAATGGGCCAGTGACTAATCTGTCACAAGCTAGCCCCTCTGTCAGTGACTCTCACTCAAGGCACATCAGCCTATGACTCAATATATGCTCTGCTATAAATCAATAGACTAAGCACCACAATCTCAAGAATCACAAACATCAATGCAATAAGTAAAGTATGTGGTTTAGGGAAACTAGAGTCCAATCTGACTCAAGTTCATCTCCCGGTTAACATTGCCTTATACCTTTCTTTTGTTGATCTGACGAAGTCGAGGTCTCGAATTCAAAGCCTGTAAGTACTCAATCTGGCAATGACAATAGCAAGAAGTATAATATCAACACACAACTCCATCAATACTGGATATAATCAGAACTCAATCTACTTCTGTTTCAGTGGTATAACTGCACACTCTCGATATACCCAGCAATACAAATATCAATCTCAATTCATAGTCGATCAACATTCATATTCTGATACCAACTCGGTATAATCGCAATCAAATCAAGTTCGATAAATCATAACAATTTCATACAACATCTGTTCTTCAATCCGGTTTCGATTATACGAGGTCTAATATCTCAAGACTAACATATATCAATTACATCTGATTCCTTCAATATCATATTGTCAAAGCATATCAAAACATAAGAAAACTTACGTCCAGTTGTAGCTTGTGGCGAGAGGAGTCTGAAACTGTGATCGGATCAAAAACAGGAGAAACGGATGCGGCACAATCAAAGTTCTATGATTCAAGGAAATTTGAGGATTTCAGGGAGCTTTCTCGGTTGTTTTCTCATTTCTGTTGCTGAAATGAGAGGAAATGCGTTTATACATATCAAATTGCATGCCAAAGAAACGTGGCTCATTTCTTTACAAAACACGTCTCGCCGCGGGTGCGCTGACTCTTGGACCGCGGGTGTGCTGACTCTTGGACCGCGGGTGCGCTGTGCTTACCGCGGGTGCGGTGTCTCTTATACCGTGGGTGCGGTAGGCTTACTGGACTACGCCCAAAAATTCTGAAGAACTGACCGCGGGTGCGCTGGCTGTCTTACCGCGGGTGCGCTGCCGTCACTCAACACCGCGGGTGCGGTCTCCTTCCTGGCGCAGGTGCTGTACAATAAAAAAAATCGATTTACAACATCGCTTCTCCATGTCGTGTCTTTGCTTTCACTCCCTTATGCTTAAATTGGAGTATCAAACGACAATCTCGGGCATTATGCTATCCCGGTCTTCTCTGTTCCGTCTATAATTACATCTCAATTATCGACAAGTCATAGCAGATGATCATAATCGAACTCTCAGGCCTTACATTTCTCCCCCCTAAGAAATGATTTCGTCCTCGAAATCTCAGGCAATCATATCATATCATAATCACATCAAATGAAAGAATAGGCAGAAAGAATAGAGCTGAACGAAATACGCACATCAGAGAAATATTGCTGGGAATTCTTGTCTCATATCTGACTCTGTCTTGAATCTTCACAAGCGGAATAGTCTTTGTTCTGAGCTGCTTTTCGTTCTTTTCTGACGTCACAATTCCATGGAAATGTAATCCCATTTCCCTTCAGGAATGGACAGACTCTGTAACAACCCTCCTGGTTTCTTTCTTTCTGTTTTCATCTGTTGGCAATTCAGACATTTGGATCCAACTGCTGCAATATCAGCCTTCATCTGTTTCTCCCAAAATCGTTCTTTCAGATCATTGTACCATTTTCAGGATGAATACTGACTCAACTACTGTGCGCTTCTGACAATATCTGTCGTTTCAAATCCGAAACATTTGGCACAATAATACGATTAGTCAAATATAACACACTGTCACAAACCTGATACTTGGATTGCTGTCCAGCTCTGACATAACAATCGAATTTTTGAATGTTCTAATCCACTTTCTGTGCTTCTTTAATTCTGAATTTCAGTTCTGGTTCGACTTGAATAACATATAATCTCACAATCTGACAGTCTGTCTCAAATATCAATTCAGAAAGACATCACTCTTTAATCCAAGTAGAAACACCAATCATCGGTAAGGATAAAGAACATACACTTTCGACTCCGTGCCTCAGCTGCTGCATCCAACTGTCCCGGATAAGAGTCGATTTCATAATCAAAATTTTTCAATAAACACCGTCTTCTATGTTTCATAATCAATTCAGATTGGAAGAATAGATAATTCAACTCATATAATCAGAATACATCTCATATTTTTCACCGTACATATAGTGTTACCAAATCTTTCGTACAAATACAATGGTCGCCAATTCAAGATCATGAATTGGATAGCGAGACTCGTGTAGCTTCAACTGTCTGGAAGCATAAACAATAACAATATATAACAAAATCACCAACACTTGAAAGAATAGATTTAGCCATATAAGAGAAATCTCTTATAGAACGCCTATAATATCCTGCCAAACCCATAAAACGACGTATCTCTGGCACTGATGTCGATCTAGGCCAACTAATCACGGCCTCAACTCTACTTGGATCAACATAAATCCCATCACCAGATATAAAGTAAGCCAAAAATACAACCTGTCTCAATCAAATTTATATTCGACAGCTTTGCATATAATTTCTCAGTTTTCAGGATTTTCAGCATAAACAATCCTATTATTTGCATATATCAGAAGATCATCGATATACATAATCCTGAAATCATCAAAATACCTCTGAAACACATAGGGTATCAACCCATAAACATAACTGGAGCATCTCAAGGAGACACATTCGATCTGATGTAACTCTGGCATCAATTCCATGCTACAATCTCTTTCTCTGTTTGTAGGCTATCCTGGAATCTATTCTTGGTACACATCATTAACTTCACACACCACTGGCAAATCAGCCAATGATGGGCTTAATTTCAGTAAGTCAACTGAATACACAAGTCAGAGATACTACGAATATCAAAGGAATTCCAAATCTAGAATCCTTACCGTACAATATTCATTTTGCGGCCATTTCAGGTCCGCCTCTTACCATCTTCTGGAATCAGTCTACCGTAATTTTGTACTTGATCAGCGTAGCAATATCAGTCATGCCTTCAGAATCAGACAACGCAAGTACAACACACGCTCACTCAATCTCATTCCCATCTTACTGCAGTATATGATGTTTCACAAAATTCATTGATATCAAAACTCTCCCCAGAAAGGTAAAGAGATAAATACTACAGCAGATACGGAGTCAACAGATAAAGCACACATCAATGCAATTCATTCAGAAATCATGGATAGGATGTACATAAGCAAAAGAATCATAAAAGATCAGTTACCTACCACGGTATCATCAAGTGCATCCTGGGTCTGTTCCTTGGTCATTACAACCCATCTGGCTTCCTTCGGGCCCTGGTTGTGTCTGAGAAGAGGGTGAGGACTGGAAAGAGTGAACACCAGATGATCGTCTTTCAATTTGAATCACTGATCCAGATGATTCAGCTCTCATCTTTGAACATCTCTCTGTGGACATACTCTAGCAAAATGTTCTGATCGTCGGCAGATGCGGCAACTACCAAGCACTCCTTAGCACTGCTCTGTGGGATGTCTCCCTCCACAGGTGTTACAATACACTCCAGTATACTTTTGTCTGGAACCACTGGAGCTAGAAGAACTGCTTCTCAATTTCTTAAACTGTTTCTTTCGAGCTTTCAGATGTTCTTTCTCCACACCGCTGTTGCTACCACTCTCACATCTGGGAGGGGGTTGTTGTGGTCTCGATACTGGAGGAACATACGAAGCTCTCTTCTGTCTCATCAGAACTGCTTCTGCTCTTTTAGCTCTGTTCAGTGCATCAGTAAAAGTATGGGGTCGCTCCACATTTACCAATGTAATTATCTCAGGATTCAATCCTTTGGTGAACTGATCAGTTACAGCTTCATCATTCCCAGCCACTTGAGGAGCAAAACGTAGCAAGGTACAGAACTTGGCTACATATTCCTCAATATTCTACTGCCCCTGTCTCAGAGTGGTAAACTCTGCACTCTTGTCTTGTCTGTATGATACTGGGAAAAATCTTTGATAAAATTCAGTTTTAAAGAGTTCCCATGTAAGCATCGTACCACGCTGTTCTAAGGCCTCCTTGGTTGCGAGCCACCAACTCTTCGCGACATCGTGTAACTGATGCCCAATCATTTTAACTCTACGTTCATCTGTACAATCAAGGAAATCAAACAGCATCTCTATCTCATCTAACTAATTCTCACAATCACCAGATGTCTCGGTATCCTTCAGAATCGGCGGGTGAAATGACTGAAACTTCTGTAACAATGTTTCCATCAGAGTTTCTGATACATCCATCTGAGTAGTCGGAGTATTACCCTGTTCTGGGATTCCTCGAGAAGAGAGATCTGATTATCAAAAGGGTTAGCAATCACATGAGACAAATCTGGAATCGAGTGGATATCTCCAGCATCATCAAGAGACATGTTTATTTTGGAGCATGGATCTCTCACAGGAAAGAGGTTTAAAGATTTTTGGTGCATAATAGTTCATTGTGTCTTTTGGACGATTTGGTTGGAGCGCAATAACAGAATATTCAGTGACATAGAAGAATCGAGAGATGACGTTTGGGGAAAAATCAGATTCAGGGTCGCCATGTGGACGATTAACGTACCAATGTTTCGGACTTATTGTATCTCGGATTTAGCTAGGGATTGGTGTTATATTTTCTGTTGAACGAATACTGATTGTAGGTTGATGTTGTTTTTCGTGGATGGCTCATCCACTTGCTTTGTAAACTTACTACCTTATTATTCTAATAAAATATAGTTTCTGAAAAAAAAAAAGAACGTAACAAATCTCCCACCTACTCTCCCGTTCGCGGTGGTGGACCGGTACGTTCTTATTCCGGGACTTTGGTCTGCTCTATATCTATATCGAATCATCAGCAATAAGGACTGTTCTGTCTCTTAAGCACATCGATATACCAAACGTCCAGTGTCTTGGCACATCCGCCAAAGACTTGGCCAATCAGCCAATCCTATTCTGACAATGTGCAATGGGCCAGTGACTAATCTGTCACAAGCTAGCCCCTCTGTTAGTGACTTTCACTCAAGGCACATCAGCCTATGACTCAATATATGCTCTGCTATAAATCAATAGACTAAGCACCACAATCTCAAGAATCACAAACATCAATGCAATAAGTAAAGTATGTGGTTTAGGGAAACTAGAGTCCAATCTGACTCAAGTTCATCTCCCGGTTAACATTGCCTTATACCTTTCTTTTGTTGATCTGACGAAGTCGAGGTCTCGAATTCAAAGCCTGTAAGTACTCAATCTGGCAATGACAATAGCAAGAAGTATAATATCAACACACAACTCCATCAATACTGGATATAATCAGAACTCAATCTACTTCTGTTTCAGTGGTATAACTGCACACTCTCGATATACCCAGCAATACAAATATCAATCTCAATTCATAGTCGATCAACATTCATATTCTGATACCAACTCGGTATAATCGCAATCAAATCAAGTTCGATAAATCATAACAATTTCATACAGTATCTGTTCTTCAATCCGGTTTCGATTATACGAGGTCTAATATCTCAAGACTAACATATATCAATTACATCTGATTCCTTCAATATCATATTGTCAAAGCATATCAAAACATAAGAAAACTTACGTCCAGTTGTAGCTTGTGGCGAGGGGAGTCTGAAACTGTGATTGGATCAAAAATCGGAGAAACGGATGCGGCACAATAAAAGTTCTATGATTCAAGGAAATTTGAGGATTTCAGGGAGCCTTCTCGGTTGTTTTCTGTTGCTGAAATGAGAGGAAATGCGTTTATATATATCAAATTGCATGCCAAAGAAACGTGGCTCATTTCTTTACAAAACACGTCTCGCCGCGGGTGCGGTAACTTTGGATCGCGGGTGCGCTGACTCTTGGACCGCGGGTGCGCTGTGCTTACCGCGGGTGCGGTGGCTCTTATACCGTGGGTGCGGTAGGCTTACTGGACTACGCCCAAAAATTCTGAAGAACTGACCGCTGGTGCGCTGGATGTCTTACCGCTGGTGCGCTGCTGTCACTGTCTCAACCCCGCGGGTGCGGTCTCCTTCCTGGCGCAGGTGCGGTTTTGTACAATAAAAAAAATCGATTTACAACATCGCTTCTCCATGTCGTGTCTTTGCTTCCACTCCCTTATGCTTAAATCGGAGTATCAAACGACGATCTCGGGCATTATGCTATCCCGGTCTTCTCTGTTCCGTCTATAATTACATCTCAATTATCGACAAGTCATAGCAGATGATCATAATCGAACTCTCGGGCCTTACAGTATCTATATGGAAACTTAGGAAATTGAGCGATTATTGAAAATGAACACCTAATACAAAAAAAATAATTGCCATCACCTTGAATAATGTTTTCATTCCCTCACTTTTAGTTATTTGAGTCAATTGTTCAAAAGTTTATGTAAATTTGGAGCAATATTAGACACATTCAAGGTGGAATCTTCGGGTACAATCCCATATCTTCGTTGTTGATAGTTTGTTCTACGCCCAGAAAGGTATTCTCGTCGTCGTTCATCTGTCATTGATTGTCTTCTTATTCGTTGAACTTGAAGCGTTGTGCTTAATTGACGTCTATGATTGTTGTTGGGATTAGCATCAGTGGTAGCACGTGGAGTAGAAGAAATCATTGGTACTATGATAGTCTTTTAAATCTGTATTATACCAACAAAAAATTAAAATGTAATGCTTGAAGATATCATCGGAGGAGAACAACCAAGATGAACTGTACAATTAATAATTTTCCTCATCAATGAGCTCTCATCGACGACTGAAGAACGGCGACGACAAAGACAAATATTACCCGTATACCAACTCCGTAGTTTTCTGGGTTTGATCCAGATGAAAATAGGCGAATTAATCAATATTTCCCCTGCACACTAAATTGTGGTAAGGACTGAGGAGCTTGTGTTGACAAAACCTATTATCTAATTAAACTTTAATAACATCTTGCATATTAGCTAACCGTTAAAGCAATTAACAACCTCGTCAACCAAATCCATCTCCTTCACCCCATTCTCATTTTTTCGTGCAACATTACCAATTCTGGTGAACATGCACACCAATCTAGTGTAAGGAATGAGTGAGTGCCTTGATTTCCCATTAATAATTTAAAAGATACATAAAAAACCATTGATTCCATTCAAAAGAATATATCTAATCGATACCTAATTTCATTCTGAGCTTCTGTTCGAACATATAGGCAGCAATCTTCGATCAAAGTCGAAACGCCAATCGTCGATAAGCATAAAGAACATACCTTTCGACTCAGTGCATCAGCCGCTGCATTTGATTTACCCAGATGGATGGATCTTGCACAATTAAATTTCTGATTACCAAACTAAAATCTCGGGCATTGCATGCATGTATGCAGGTTTGAAACAATAAAAACATCTTTCCACCACAATTAGTTCAAAAATAGAATTTGTTTTTTATGTATCTTTTCAAGTATTAGTTCAAAACATAATTTGAACAATTAGTTCAAAAACATAATTTGAAACAATAGAAACCACATCTTTCTACCACAATTCTAAAAAAAGGAACTGAAAAATACAGATGCGAGAATTGAAGAATAAATCACCACACAAATCTTATGTCAAATAATTAGTGAGCGTCAAACATACCATTTGAAACAAAAACAAAAAGAACTTCAAAATCAACACATAAAAGTGCAATCAGAAATTGGAAAACGAAGAGAAATTCTCACCGTGGTGGGTTTCTGCATGTATTACAAATCTGTTGATGTAGGGTCATAACAAATGCATCGCTCTGTGGTTGCAAAAATAGAGGAAGGGTTCAAAATCAATTTCATGTAGTGGAAGTTGGAAGAATGGAAACATTTACAGAAGTGCAGAGAGGAAGGGATAAGAAAATGAACATTAAAAGAAAATAATGTTCATAAGCAGTTTTTCGAGTTTTGAAAATTTAAACTTAACGTGAAAAATGGAGAGTGGAGGGATTGTGGAGTGGAAGTTAGAGGACTTCTAAAGCAAAAGCGTGATTAAGTGAAAGATGTATTATTTTGACCATTATGTCAAGGGACAATAGGATGTAAGGGGTAAATTTTTGGGTTATCAAGTCGGACCAAATCAGTTTCTGTATGTGCTAGAAGTTTTATAAAATAGTAGAGATATGGTCTTTTACACTTAAATTAGGTTAAATAAGTCTAATTTAATGGAGTTTTCAATGTTTCTATGAAATTAACTAATTCACCTGTAATATGAACAAAACAACTTCAGCTATTTAGTTCAAATAGTTCAATTGATTTGTAACTCCAGTGCCAAATGTTTTCCCTGCCACGGTTGTGTTATTCATATTCTAGTCATATTTGACATCAAGGAGAAGGTTGATATTGTGAGTGCATAAGAAAATTTGGAAAATGTGACAAGTTAGGTTGTAGTCATGATAGTAGCCGATCTTTATGGCTTGCCTGATGTAAATTGTGTCTGAACAGTTACTTACACGAAGGTCCATATACTAGAAAATTAAGAATGTTTGATTGCTGAGTAAAATAAAGTTGAATTTAATATTTTAGTAGATAAATGATGAGGAACTTTGACGAATACTTTCTTCCCTATATTTTTTTTTCGGGTTTGGGGTTGTTGAGGAACTTTACGAATATTATTCATCTCCTAATTATTTTTGGGATTTGGGTGGATTTTTGAGAAAAATGGAGAAGGAACCACTAGAAATGTCTAATTTTTTACTAGTGACTGAACCTCTTTCTTGTTTTACTTTCAATTCTAGAAACTTTTCTGCTTATTTATCATTTTCAATTGCCGTGGATGTGTCAAAGTCTTGATGCATCATCCTTGTAGAGACAACAATGCCAATTGCATTTATCACTGTTCTACCTATTTAACGCCAAAAATGAGGGATCTGTTTGTTAACACTGATATTATATTATTTGAAAAAACATTGTTCAGTCATCTTACTTTTTCATCAAGGTACGTGACCCTTTGTCCATGTGATCTGACGTGAATGTTGATTCATCTGTGGCTCTCTCTTATGTTTTATCAGAAGTTTAGGTTCTCTATTGACTACTTTAGGATAAAGCTATTTCTATAGGGATACTATCTTGTTCATTATCCTACAAAATTTGGAAATATGAAAGATTTTTACCCTTGTTATTAGTTGGATTTTATTTTCTGATTGGGGGAGCTCTGAACATGAAATTGCATTCAATTACAAACATTTATCAAACCTTTTGATGTCTTCTAATGTCGTGGTATTAATAATCTGTGTTGTGCAATTCTATAAATTTTGCAGAGAAAGTTGATATTGAAGTTTGCCCACAAGTATCGACTTGGACTGTGGAGGCCAAGGACCGACCTTTTGAAATCTTAAGGAGCAGGATGGTTGGGTGGTGCATTTTGTATTCTGTTGGGAAGCCATCATACGCTGGCAGATGGGTTGTCACTGAACTTACCTTTTGTAATCCCAAACTAAAGATCATGAGAAAAAAAAAAACGATCCTTGAGGCTCAAGTGCTGCACTAGTCTAATCTGAAATAATCATTACCAAAGATCATGAACAACTTCAAGATATCTACTTCCTCCTGTTAACATTTTGTTTGGATCATGTTTTAATTTGGATTTGCTTTCCGTTTTTGCAAAACCAGACCTTTTGTTTTGAGTTAGACCGACACTGCCAACGTGACAAAAGCTTACTATTGTGCAGATACTATGATTTTAAATCATAGTATGAATTAAATGCACGTATCAAATACTGGACACTTAAGATCATTTAGATCGGGCTTCTATAGTTATCAGCTTCTCGAGTGCTTCCGGAAAACGTTGCGAATTTTACCTTCAATTCAGCGAGAAATTCTGAAATGTTCAGTTTGATATATGTTATAGCTGGTGTTATGTATTTGGTTTTAACATGATTCCCAAGTGTTTGAAAAATTGAGATCCCCATTGTATATCATTGTGTTGCCTGGCATTTTTTTTATAAAACGAAATTTTACAGCCGAAAAAATTCACCCAATCACCCGTTTTATCCATTCTACCATTTTTAGTATAAAAGTGTATAATATTAGGATAGTTGCTCTGACTATGCCTGTAGACAGCAGGATGGAAAAGGTATGTTTCTATAAATTGAGTCGATCATTGAACAACACATGGGAAGGACCACATTGTAAACTACGAGTAAAATTTCCCGAGAAAACTTAACAGTATCTAATCCAAAAACACACGAGATCATCAGACTCGTTAAAAGCTAGTCTAAAAACAACATAAAGGTGATTTTAATTACAAGTGACCAATATTAGACTTGTTAAACGCTAGTCTAAGCTCCCCCAGATCCTTCGTCTATGCAAAACTGCTGTACATAAAACAGATGTTAGTTTCACCGGTGTCCATTTATCTTGCGACTCTTCCAACTCCGTGAGCATTCTGACCATATCCTCTGATCAATAAAGCCTAAAAAGACAAAAACACCTGTTGGAAAGTTATAAAACACCAGACACTCGCAAGCTTCCAAACAATATGATCAACAGTTTATACAGTAGTGCACTAAAAAAGTTCGATGCACACGAGAAAGAAATGGTGGACTATCCAGGCCTAAAAATGGGCAACTATCGTCGTTGATAGAAAGTGTCACCACATGAGGTGGTCCATGGTTGTGAGTTTATATCTCAAGGTAGCGTTTAGCATTAAGGATTACAGCTTGATAATCAAATGCCCGGTTTCAAAATGCAACACCAATGAAAAACCTTGGTATACAGTAACACACTGGTTCTATTTGGTTTTTGAAGTGATTTCTATTCCCAATTTAAGCAGTTTCTCTAAGAGTGTAAAATGACAAGTCTGCCATATCTTCATTATTCGTCTTTAACTGTTTGAGCTACACAGATGTTGGCATAATGATCATTTTACTTCACAAACATAATATACTCACATTCAATCATTTACAACAAATACTTCACTAATTATCCAATTCCACTTTTCCAGTTATGTTATGAGCACAAGGCCCAACAAAATGTCAAACTACTCCAGTTATCTGGAAAGGCGTTCGCAAGAAAAAATCTGCACAAAGTCCATGGATGTTAACATTCATCAGAACACTGTCCAGCTATATTAGTAAAGTAAGGTTGGTGAAAGCCAGAGATGGAGTGGGATCAGAGTCCTCTCGGATAAAATCAGATTTTACTTCATGTTAAATGTTTTGAGCACTCTTCTTTTCTCCACAAGGTAAATCAATAAATGAGACGTGATATCGGTGTATACGTTGTTTTTGTTTCCATGGTTTATGCCATATCATCAGTCACTTTTGATCGAACACATCAATTTACTATTATACTATATGCGTCTGTTGATGGATACTAGTAATTTGTATGTAAATCCATGCATGGGCCAGTAGCCCTTAACCCAGAAGATATCTGCCAACCTCTCATCGTTAAGACCATGCCATTCAAATTTAAATATTCTAAAGTTAAAAGAGAATGATCAAGAACTTACTGGAGAATTTGGTAAGGCAGTAAAATTGGCATCATGCTCGTGAACCCAAGAGACCTGAAAATCAACAATGGGAGATCACATCATGTCAGAAATACTAGACTAACAATAGTTCATCTGATATGCATGATATGTCAACATGTATGATATCAAACCTTCACAGGTTTCATCAAGTCCCTACCATCTTACCAACTTTTCTACCACTCCTCTTTTTTTATTCTTTGTGTTGTGGAAACAACCTTGATATTGAACAATACAAAAGAATTTGGATGTAATTGAATTGAAAAAAGACGAAGAGAATAGAGCGAATCCTAACTATACCGCAACACAACTGACTCCTAACCCAATTGGGACACTTGATTCCTAATTCTACTGGGACTCTTAGGCTAGATTTTCACGGTTATCCAAGTTGCAACATATTTCATCTTGATCTGTCCGCGTGCTTCCTTTTGTTCCAACAAAATCTAAGTCAACTCTTAACACTTCGCAATTTTCATAAATGACAGTTCACATGGTTACCGCTTGAAACATGGAACAAGGCAAAATGAAAATTAAGCTGAAACAAAAAAATTAAAGAGTTTGCCGCTTCATGAATAAATAGTTGCAGGCCCATTACAACACCCTTAAACGGCACTATTGACCAGCCTTCTAGAGAGATTAAAGATTTAAACATATTCTCCTCATATTATCCATGACTGAACGCACAGGTTCATCCTGTAAAATAAAGAGCTAAGAATGATCTGTGAGTTGGTGATATCGGGCTTTGAGATTCTATAATCATATAAAGTATGATATATGTGTGTATATATATATATATATCGATTTCTTTGCCTTCCAAATTTAACTCAGTTAATTCGTTAAATTTAACAAGCTTCGAGTATTTTTCCTTCTCACGTAAGTATTTTGATTGACATCAAAACAATAAACATCAACAAAGACCCAACATAATGGTCTTATAGCTTAACATAGCAATGTGGAGAGGGGAAGAACTATGCAAATTGTCTTCAGAGGTTTTCTCAGTCATAAGTAAACTTAGTCTGATGCGGATAAGCATAATATGTGATTCTCAGATACATGCATTTCGATTCCGGACTTCTTAACTGAAAGTGGTGTAGAGATGGATAAGATGTAGTCTTGTCTGCTACATGTATTCTCCAGCATTATGAGCTGGATGTCCTTTTGACTTAGTAGTTTATTGACTAATGTTTCTCGACTTCAAAAGCAAAACAAAATGAAGGGATGGAGTATCTAATTCAGACATTATCCATATATTTAAGTATAAAAATATGGACTTTCCAATGTAGAGAAGAAAACTAAAAAAACAAGAAATCAATGCCAACATTGTACCTTGAAATACAATCACCAAAAGGAATATCACAGTAACCAACAAGGCAAAAAGATTACTAATCGACGAAGATGCCTTCTCCTTTTTCATTTTCTTCAAGGTCCTGATTCTTTCCATTCTTTTACGTTTTAAGTTAAGCTCAGAGATTTCTTTCAGCAACTTCATATCAGAAGCATCCAATGAGGGACCTCTAGGAGGTCTTGGTGGCTTTGGAGGCTTTGCAAGATTCTTCTTCTTTGACTTTTCCTTATCCGAAGTCTTGTCTTCCCTAAACCTACGGCATTGTGCCTCTTCCCCGTTGGCAGAAATCTCATCTGAATTTAATAATTTGTCATAGGAACTAGAACTATCACTACAGTTAGTAGATCCATAAGGCGATTCCACTCTAAGATTCTCACACCTTATCCTTCCTGTCAGATTCTTCACATCTTGACCATTCATAACAGTGTCTTTGCGTACATCTTCCTCACTTGTTGCTTCTCCACTCTCCAAATCAAGGTCCAGGTCTAAATCACTCCCACTCGAGTTCACCCTGTCCATACTCCCAAAACTCTTTCCTAGCTCAGAGGTCCACAAAAGCCTATAGATAGTTTTTCCGAAAGCAAAAACAAAAGGCAACAGCTTTCACATTAGCCTAATAAACACCCTACATTCCACTAAATTCTAATTCTGCATCGAATCACGATCTCTGGATTCTAAACACCACCCTGGTTCAGAAGCATGAGACACAACAAGAATAATTAAAATGCACAATATGGTAAAAAAAACAGCAAATCAAATGTATGCCAAGTTCCTCACTGAGATAATTTCCTATCTTGAGACCAAATTATTTTTTGGGGAAATTCGACCTTAAACAAGAATCATGACAGGAACCCAAAAAAATTACAGAAAATAAAATGAAGAAAAAAGTTATTGATAAATGCTGCCCCATTTATCACCATTAGAATTTTTGTCTCAACTCCCAAGATCAAAATTATAATCCAATTAAACAAGACACCGATTTGGGAGATTTCTTAAACCAATAAGGGGACAGAAGGGGGAAACACAATGAAAGACGCATCAATCAACAAAAAGTAGACCCTTTTAAACACAGATGCAGATAAACTTCAAACTGGAAGAAATTGCCAACCATATATTGATTTATATGAGTAAAATTCTTTCAATTTGCAAAAATACATATTTCCTGCATGAACTTCTGCCTATGCGCGTCAATAATTGAAAAAGGGACAAAAACAAAAACAAAGAGTAAACTAATCGACTTACATTGATTCGCCGAGGAATGGAAGAGATCGCGAAATTTTGAATGCTTGGATTTTGTTGTGTCATGTTCTTGGATCTTTTCATTGTGTTGGCGACAAAGAGCTTGTGTCCGGATCGGGGCAAAGCGGTCCCAAAAAAAAGGACAGTTTAAATTTTGAATAATTATATTTTAAAAATATAATTTTTGGAGATAACCCAACAAAATTGAACAAGATTGCTAGGAGAACAATTCAAAAATTTCATATAATTTTTAGAGAAGTTTCACTCGTATGAAGGGTAGTCGGAATTTGATATTAACTAAGGTTGTGCTTGGTTGATTTCGTTGAGACATCGAATTCTCGCACAAAGATGCATGAGAAGTTTAAAAATTTTACTTGTCGAGACGGTGCTTGGACGTCGTGTATTTAAAATCATTCATAAGATATTTATAATTATACTTTCGCGTACATAACGTTGGACTCCAAACTATTCCGGATTTTAAGCGGGGATAGCCTTCTTGTAATTCCCTAGGAACGGATCTTCGAACTTGATCGTCTAATTAGGTTCACGATCAGAAGCTATGTTCCTCACTTGGATTGCACTAGAATCGCAAGCGATTTGTGCGTTGAGACTATGACCTCCATATTTCTAAAATTCGGAGTCGGTGCAGCGTCGGAAAGACACGGCGATGGAAGAAACAACTGGCCGAAATTTTCAACCCGGCCTCACAGGGGGTCGAGTCGTGGTTTACGAGGGCTAAAATAATATAAAAAGCCTAAGTTTTTAATTTGGAAATTTAAAATTAAAGTTTGAATTATTTCGGGATTAAACGCATTAAAAATGAATAATTAAGGAATAATCGAAAAGTCTAGAATTTAAGTTAAATAAAATTGTGGTAAATTTAATTTAAGCTTAAAAATTTATTTGGGATATTCTAGAGTCAATGGAATTAAGAAAAAAATCAAATTCGAGGGTTTTTACGTCTAGGGGTAAAACGGTAATTTTACACCTAGAAAATTGCAAAAGTCATGGCAGTGCTCGGAATGCTGTTTTATATGTTAAAATGATTGTTTTAAATGTTTATGGATTGTTATGATTTAATATGGACATTTAAAAGATATGTTGAATGCTTGGTTTTAAAGAAAAATGATATTAATATGCATGATTTTATAAAGTGATAGAAATATAAAATGTTGAAGGATGAGAAGGGATTGTGACTAATAAAAATATGATGATATGTTAATACGTAAAGCCAAAGCCCAGTTGACGAGTGAGAGTGTCGCTGATGTCCCCATCGCCCAGTACTGTGTGAAACGTCTGCTATTCGTTTTTTTTAAAAAAGTACCATATTTTTTTTTTCCAAACCTCACATAGCATTCGTTCGAACCATAAAATATTTTTGACATCATTTTAAAATAAATGAACCAACTATAATTTGAAAATCAAAAGAAATAGTTTAGCATAAAATTATCAAACATTTTACTAAACCTAAAAATAATATTTGAAAAGTATAACTTATACTGTAACTGAAACGTCTGCCCTTTTTATTGCTTTAAAAGTACTAGAAATTTTTTTATATATATATATTTCGGCCATCATAAATAACCCATAAAAATATTTTCATAAAATATTTTGCCCTCTTTAAAATAAATGTCAACCAAATAGCATTTAAAAATTCAAGTGAAATAGTCATAAAGTAAAAACGTCTACTGTTTTACAAAACCTAAAAAGCAATAGTTTGAAAAGTAAAGCCCATACTAAACCTCTCAAAAATCTCTCAAAAGCATAAATAAATAATCTTAAAAATCTTTAACTTAATCATAAAGCATAATGCGGAAAATGTAGCGCTGGTCCTCGGGTTGTGTGCACCTTCAGTCCAGTAGTATCACCCGTCAAGAACCCCTTCAGTACCACCTGCATCCATCACACCTAGTGAGTCTAAAGACTCAACACACCATAATCTTGATAACGAGTAATAAGTATAAAACCACATGCAGCAGTGAAAATACTTTTAAGTAAAAATAACTTTTCATGACATGCATATAAAATCTTGATCGTTTTCCTTATCATGACATAAAACGTATTAACTTGATCATAATCATTTTTCTTTTCCTTTTCCTTTGTTGAATTCAGATCGTTAATTGTGACTTTTTTTATCATGCTCATGAAGGTCGATGGATCCATCTATATAACCACAGTACTGGGCGGCGGGAACATCAGCGACACTCTCACCGGTCAACTGAGCCTTGGCTTATCATTATCGAATAGAAATACGATCGTCGGAGCTCCCTCTGGGGCCTTTTCCCATAAATGGGCTCCCTCTGGGGCCTTTTCCCTTCACGATATTCCCATTCTTCCGTTACCACAAAACCGTTACCACTTTTCCGTTACCACATATTCATAATGATGGAAATACGATCGTCGGGCTCCCACTAGGACCATAACCCTCACGACGTAACCAACATTAACGAATTAGTCCCAATAACTTCACATCCTTCAACCTTTTTCATTCGCATTACTTAGAAAAATCATGAATAACATTTACGTTTTTCCTTTTCGAAACCAAGCATGCAACATGCATTTTAAATGTCTTGTTAAATAATGAAAATCCCTTAGACATTTAAAAATCATAATTAAATCATGAGAAATTCATAAACATTTGAAAATACCATATTTAGCATGAAAATAGCATTTCGGGCACTGCCATGACCTTTACTAATTTCTCAGCGTAAAAAAACCGTTTTACCCCTGGACTCGACAATTTACGTTTTCGACTTTTTTCTTGATTTCATGACTCTAACATGTCCCAAATAATTATTTAAGCTTATATGAATTTTTTTGTAATTTTATTTGGCTTAAAACTTAGACTTTTTCAATTATCTTTTCTTAATTATTTTAACGGTGTTTTAATCCCGAAAATACCAAACTTTAATATAAAATTCCTAAATTCTAAATTTAGTCTTTTTATATTATTTTAGCCCTTATGGATTACGACTCGACCCCCGTGAGCCGTTTTCCAAATTTTCTTTATTTTAAAACTCAATTTGGCACCTAAACTTCAACCCCGAGCCATCTCCTAATTTTTGCGAGTTACCCCCGAGCCATGTCAAGCCAAAAGGTGCCCAACATGTTAAATTAGCCTACTGGACTTTAACTTCACCAAGAAACTAGCCCAAACCATCAAAACGAAAATCTCTTAGTTAACCCTATGCTGGCCGAGAGTTGTACACTACAAGGACTCTACTTTCTTATGGTGTCTAGACTCTAAGCCGCCGTCCAACCCTGGAACCAACCCATTAAGCACCTTCTTAGGACCCTATTGAGCCACTCCTACCCAGCCCGTGGCCCCCACATCGAGCCCCTGGACCCTGAAACTGTGCGAAGTCCGCAGCAGCTTGATGCCCCCCTCTCGGGTAGGAGTCCTAGTTGCGTAGGACTCCTCCCAAGCCTCCCAACTCGAACCCTAGCCTGGTTAACACTCACCCCTCGACTGAACCACGTGTCTGGCTAGCCCTGACCACCAGCCAAGACCCCGCCAGCCCTTGCACGTGAAAACCCGACCCTGGCAACCCCCATGACAGTTTTTTGCACCAGCATGCCTCTTTCGATTTGGCAGTGTTTAGGGAGTGGTTCTATGACTCTAACTCATGTAGAAACTTGGCTTGGTCATGACCTAATCATGGCAGCCCCTTTGAAGCACATAAAACATGAATTAGGAATCAAAAAACTTGTTTAAACATTCATGCAATACTCAAAAACGAATATACATCAAGGTGTCACTTGTTTTTCATATTTTTCATGCATACAATAATTCAAACAAATATTATGACATGATGGATGAGAAAAGGGATATTAAGGTGTGCCTTTGCGTAATTTACGCTTGAATATCCTTTGACGACGAAGAACGGGACGCAAACGTTGGCTTGATTCTTCTTTGCTACCTTTGAATATCCTTCCTAAAGCTATGGTGTGTGCAGCCGATATTTAGAGAGGGGTGGGGTTTTTTTTTCAGAATAGAAAACCTTGTGGCCGATTTTTGCTTCAATGGTAGACTAGGGTTTGTGATTTTTTTTTAACAAATTAAATACTAAGCCATAACATTAAGCCCATTAGTTAAATTAGGATTTAAATAAAATAATACCAAAGTTTTTCTTTAATTAAAAATGTGAATTTATTAGCCGGGTTGCTAAAAAGCTCGATTTTTTGTTGGAAAACCAACACCGATAAAATTTACGTCTCGGCGTATAAAATCACATCACAACCCTTAATTTCGAAAATACTAACAAGCATCGGCCATATTTTAAATAATGAAAAATAATCATTTAATAAAATCATTTTACATTTTCAGCCCTCGGTCCTCGTTCCTCGATCGTCACTTGAATATTCCTAAAAAAACCATTTTAATGCATGATGACCATAAAATCTTATTTAGAATATAATCAAATATGTCACTTAATTAATTAGCAACTAAACTCAATTAATTATTCTATTTTCATAATTTCCTAGATTCGCATGCCGTTCGATTACGTCGTCTTAATTTTGGACCTTACAATTCTTCCCCCCTTAAATGAAATTTCATCCTCGAAATTAGAACTTACCGAAAAGATCTGGATAGCGACTCTTCAAGTCTCTCTCGGTTTCCCAAGTAGCTTCCTCTTCCGAGTGATTCAGCCACTTGACCTTGACCATTGGAATGACTCTGTTCCGCAATCGCCTTTCCTGCCTTGCTAAGATTTGGACTGGTTTTTCTTCATATGTCATATTTGGAGTTAGTTGGAGAGGCTCATAATTAAGCACATGCGACGGATTTGACATGTACTTCCGCAGCATTGAAATGTGGAACACATTGTGAACTTCTGAAAGCGCTGGTGGCAAAGCCACTTTATATGCTAGTGTCCCGATCCTCTCCAAAATCTCGAACGGACCAATAAATCTTGGACTAAGCTTGCCTTTCTTGCCAAAGCGCATAACCCCTTTCATGGGTGCTATCTTCACAAACACATGATCGCCCACTGCAAACTCTAAGTCCCTTCGCCTTTTGTCCGCATAACTCTTCTGTCGGCTTTGTGCAGTCTTCATTCTATCACGAATTTTGACTACAAGCTCAGCTGTCTCCTCTATCACGTCTGGACCAATATCTCTTTTTTCCCCAACCTCGTCCCAATGAATAGGAGATCTACACTTTCTTCCATAGAGTGCCTCAAAAGGAGCCATCCCGATTGATAATTGGAAACTGTTATTGTAGGTGAACTCCACTAGAGGTAAATTCGGTTCCCAACTGCCTTGGAAATCGATAACACATGCTCGCAGTAGATCCTCCAAAATCTGTATAACTCTCTCTGACTGACCATCGGTTTGAGGATGGAATGCTGTACTGAATAATAACTTGGTCCCCAACGCTGCATGCAGACTCTTCCAAAAAGATGAAGTAAATCGCGGGTCTCTGTCAGAAACAATAGATACTGGAATCCCATGCAGACGAACTATCTCCCAAATATATAACTCTGCATACTGAACCATGGTGAATGTCGTCTTAATAGGTAGAAAATGCGCTGATTTCGTAAGACGATCAGCTATCACCCAAATGGCATTCAGTCCTTTAACAGTCTTAGGCAATCCCACAACAAAGTCCATGGTGATATTTTCCCATTTCCACTTGAGAATAGGGAGTGGCTTCAATTTTCCCGCTGGTCTCTGATGTTCTGCTTTGACTTGCTGACAAGTCAAACACTCGGATACGTATCTCAGAATGTCCCTCTTCATGCCTGGCCACCAATATAACAACTGCAAATCTCTATACATCTTGGTACTGCCCGGATGAATGGAATATGGTGTGTCATGGGCTTCCTTCATAATAAGATTTCTCAAGGAATCGTCACTAGGAACCCATAGACGGTCTCGATAACGGACTAAACCATCCACTTCTGAATATAAATTCCGGCCCTTGGCTTCATCTCTAGCTCTCCACTTTTGCAACTACTCATCAGTGGACTGTCCATCGTGGATTTTATCTCTCAATGTCGACTGGACTGTTAACGTGGCAAGATTAGGGGCCTCGCCCCTGGCATATACGGCAAGCTCAAACCGCTGCATCCCGGACTGCAACGGTCTTTGGAGTGATAACTGAGCGATAACTGCTGCCTTTCTACTCAATGCATCCGCCACTACATTAGCTTTTCCCGGATGGTAGCTAATTTCACAGTCATAGTCCTTTACCAATTCGAGCCATCTGCGCTGTCTCATATTCAACTCCTTTTGGGTGAAGAAGTATTTTAAGCTTTTATGATCGGTGAATATTTTGCACTTCTCCCCATAAAGGTAGTGTCTCCAAATTTTTAGCGCGAAAACTACTGCTGCAAGCTCAAGATCATGAGTAGGATAGTTCTTTTCATGAATTTTTAACTGTCTTGACGCATAGGCGATAACTCGGTCATTTTGCATAAGAACTACGCCTAAACCAAGCTTAGAAGCGTCGGTATAAAGAACATAATCCCTTTGCCCTGATAGCATAGACAGCACGGGCGCTGATATCAAGGCTTGCTTCAACTTGTCAAAACTGTCTTGGCACTCGGGTCCCCAAATAAACTTTGCATTTTTCTTTGTCAAGGCGGTCATGGGTACCACTATAGATGAGAATCCCTGAATGAACTTGCGATAATAGCCAGCTAGTCCCAAGAAACTGCGAATCTCGGTGACGCTTTTCGGTACTGGCCACTCTTTCACTGCTTCCATTTTACCTGGATCGACTTCTACTCCACTACTGGAAATGATGTGGCCTAAGAATGCCACTCTATCAAGCCAAAACTCGCACTTACTGAATTTTGCATATAGATTTCTGTCTTGCAGTACTTGCAGTGCGGTTCTCAGATGACGGCTATGCTCTTCTCTGCTCTTGGAGTAGATCAATATGTCATCAATGAAGACAATAATAAACTGATCCAGATACGGCTGAAATACGCGATTCATGAGATCCATGAAGATCGCTGGCGCATTGGTCAACCCGAATGGCATGACCATAAACTCATAGTGCCCATATCTCGTGCGAAACGCTGTCTTGTGAACATCAGACTCCTTGACTTTCAATTGATGGTATCCCGATCGCAGATCGATCTTAGAAAATATCGATGCTCCTTGCAACTGATCAAACAAATCTTCAATTCTTGGTAGTAGGTACTTATTTTTGATAGTAACCCTGTTAAGCTCCCGATAATCGATGCAAAGATGCATGCTACCATATTTCTTTTTCACAAATAATATCGGAGCGCCCCATGGAGAGTAACTAGGACGAATGAAACCCTTGTCTAGCAATTCTTGAATTTGATCTTTTAATTCTTTCATTTCGGCGGGTGCTAGACGGTAAGGTACTTTTGATATAGGAACAGTGCCCGGCATTAGATCAATAGAAAATTCCACTTCACGGTCGGGTGAAATGCCAGAAACGTCTTCGGGAAAGACGCAAGGAAATTCTCTCACAATTTCTACATCTTCCAACTTCTGACTGATAGACTCATGTGAAGTGGTGACACATGCTAGATAGGCTTGGCATCCACGCTTAATAAGCTTCCTCGCACATATACAAGAGATAATGTGCGGCATTTGCTTGTTTCTCGCAGCCTGGAAAACAAAATATTAGATACTAACCGCTGAAGAAAATCAATCGAAGCTCCATTCGCTGATAGCCAATCCATCCCAAGTATGATATCGAATTCGGGCATAGGAAGGATGATAAGATCTGCCCGGACAACATCTTTAAATAAACGAAGCTCCAGATTCTTGACAATCTTAGTCGTGAGCATTTGTTCACCGGAAGGAATAGTAACTTTGAAACCCAAACCCATATCTTGAGGAGAAATTTTCAATCTTTTTATGAAGGTTTCAGATATGAAGGAATGTGTAGCCCCTGAATCTAGCAATGCATAGGTAGCTACACCTAGAATGATGATCCTCCCTGCGGTGAAAGGTCTTTTAATTCATTTTGCGTTGAATCTTAAGGATTTACTATCATTAATTCCCAAAGTTATATGAAGGTTTCGTGTTGAACTTAAACATTTCTTGAAGAAATTGCACTTTAGTCCCTTAACTTTCGAAATTTGCAATTTTGACCCATAATTTTCGAATTATTGCACTTACGTCCATAACTTATTTTGAAATTCTGATTAAGTCCTTCATGTCTTGAGAATTACATTTTGATCCTTAAGAATTAATAAATTGCACTTAGGTCCTTTAATTTCGATTATTTGCATTTAAGACCCTTAAATTTTCGAAAATTCCAAATTGACCCCCCAAAATTTCGAAATTCCCTTTTTATGATTTTCGTTAATTTTGGCCCTAGAACTTTTTATTTGGAATCATAACATCCTTCACATAAAATAAGGCACAAAATTTCAAATCATTTCTCTAAGGTTTCTAAAATCAACACCTAAATCCAACTAGGTAGAACGTGCAACCTAATTTATTCTAGGTTGAAACTTGATCCCAAAACAATTCTAATAACCAATTTAACATTTCATGCATAAATAAGCAATATAAAAATGTTAAACGACTAGGTTACCCGTGATGAGCGTACTGTCTGCCTCTCCTTCAGCTTCCTTGGCGTTCATAACATAAGCTCGGGCCGTAGCAACTGCTTTCCTCTTTGGGAAATCAATAGCTCTGTGCCCAGCCTCCTTGCAGTAGAAGCATTTATAAGTTCCCAACTCGCATTTGCCAAGATGAAGACGGTTGCACTGTTTGCAAGGTTGCCTCTCAGCAGGCTTTGGTGCTCCTGGATTCTGTGACTTTGGTGGTGCTGGCTTATTGACTTGACCTTGGGGCTTTTGAGGCCCCTGAGGTCTAGGAGGACCCGTATATGGTTTCTTGTTAGGCTGATTATTATTCTGATATTGTTGCCTCTTGCGCTGTAGCTCAAAGTTAATGTCCCTCAAGGATTGCTCAGCCTGGTATGCAAATGTAACTGCAGTAGCATAGACCCTCGGACGCATAATCATGACCTTATCCCGAATGGTAGGTCGAAGGCCATCCATAAAGTGCCTCATCTTTTCTTCCGCATCCCTGGCAATAAGGGGCACAAAATGGCAACCCCCATCAAACTTCTTCACAAATTCAGCAACAGTGACATCTCCCCGACGAAGAGCCATAAACTCCCTCTTTATTCGGCTTCTAGCATCCGGAGTGAAATATTTCTCATAAAACTTCGTCTTGAACTGAGCCCAAGTGAGTATGGCAAGGTCAACACCGTGCTCGGCTCCTTCCCACCATAAAGAAGCGTCATCCCTAAACAGATAAGTGGTACATCTCACTCGGTCCGCGTCTCCCTTATCAAGGTAGCGAAGATGCACCTCAAGTGATCGAATCCAACCCTCCGCAGCAAAAAGATTGGTAGTGCCAGAAAATTCCTTCGGCGCTAGCCTCCGGAACTGATCATAAACGTCGCGTGGTGGCCTAGGTGGCTGCTCTTGATGCTGCTGCTGCATCTGCTGTAACTGCAGCTGCAACTGTTGCTGCTGTAGCTGCTGCTGCTGTAATTGTTGCTCAAAGAGACGAGCCATACCCTCCAATGCACGTGTAGCAGGATCCCCTGGAGGAGGGGGTGGTGGTGTTGGTGCATTTCTTGGACTGTTCCCACGGCGATTAACACTGTTCTCAGCTTGATTTTCATGAACGGGTGCACGTCTGGGAGGCATTATATCTGAACGTTTTCCAAATTCTAACGTAACCAACATGCATTTAAATTTAAGTTCTCTAATCATGTGACAAATCTTGACTTAATTAGCAATTTAAGCATGCATATCAAAATACTTGAAAAGCTAGTAAACATGTAGCATAATCATGATATTCATAACGACATGCAGGTAATATCATACTGTAACACACAAAGCAAGTAAAACTTACAACTTTGAGGCTTGACGACTGATCTTCTCGGCGCTGACGGTGGCACAACCCTTTACAGGAACCTGGCTCTGATACCAACTGAAACGTCTGCCCTTTTTATTGCTTTTAAAAGTACTAGAAATTTTTTTTTTCTTACTTAAATTTCGGCCAACATGCTTCACTTAAAAATATTTTTATAAAATATTTTGCCCTATTAAAATAAACCTCAACCAACTAGCATTTCAAAGATCAAAAGAAACAACTATAAATAAAATCGTATACTGTTTTACCAAACCTAAAAAGCAATAATTTGAAAAGTAAAGCCCATACTAAACCTCTCAAAAGCATAAGTAAATAGTCTTAAAATCTGTAACTTAAATCACAAAGCATAATGCGGAAAATGAAGCGCTGGTCCTCGGGTTGTGTGCACCTTCAGTCCAGTAGTATCACCCGTCAAGAACCCCTTCGGTACCACCTGCATCCATCACACCTATTGAGTCTAAAGACTCAACACACCATAATCTTGATAACGAATAATAAGTATAAAACCACATGCAACAGTGAAAATACTTTTAAGTAAAATTAACTTTTCATGACATGCATATAAAATCTTTATCGTTTTCCTTATCATGACATACAACGTATTAACTTGATCATAATCATTTTCCTTTTCCTTTTCCTTTTCCTTTGTTGAATTCAGATCGGTAATTGTGACTTTCTTGATCATGATCATGAAGTTCGATGGATCCATCTATATAACCACAGTACTGGGCGGCGGGGACATCAGCGACATTTTCACCGGTCAACTGAGCCTTGGCCTATCATTATCGAATAGAAATACGATCGTCGGGGCTCCCTCTAAAGCCTTTTCCCATAAATGGGCTCTCTCTGGGGCCTTTTCCCCTCACGATATTCCCATTCTTCTGTTACCACAAAACCGTTACCACTTTTCCGTTACCACATATTCGAAATGATGGAAACACGATCGTCGGGCTCCCACTGGGACCATAACCCTCACGACATAACCAACATTAACGAATTAGTCCCAATAACTTCACATCCTTCAACCTTTTTCATTCGCATTACTTAGAAAAATCATGAATAACATTTACGTTTTTCTTTTTCGAAACCAAGCATGCAACATGCATTTTAAATGTCTTCTTAAATCATGAAAATCCCTTAGACATTTAAAAATCATAATTAAATCATGAGAAATTCATAAACATTTAAAAATACCATATTTAGCATGAAAACAGCATTTCGGGCACTGCCATGACCTTTACTAATTTCCCTGCGTAAAAAGATTGTTTTACCCCTGGACTCGACAATTTACGTTTTCGACTTTTTTCTTTATTTCATGACTCTAACATGTCCCAAATAATTATTTAAGCTTATATGAATTTTTTTGTAATTTTATTTGGCTTAAAACTTAGACTTTTTCAATTATCTTTTCTTAATTATTTTAACGGTGTTTTAATCCCGAAAATACCAAACTTTAATATAAAATTCCTAAATTCTAAATTTAGTCTTTTTATATTATTTTAGCCCTTATGGATCACGACTCGACCCCCGTGAGCCGTTTTCCAAATTTTCTTTATTTTAAAACTCAATTTGGCACCTAAACTTCGACCTTGAGCCATCTCCTAATTTTTGCGAGTTACCCCCGAGCCATGTCCAGCCAAAAGGTGCCCAACATGTTAAATTAGCCTACTGGACTTTAACTTTACCAAGAAACTAGCCCAAACCATCAAAACAAAAATCTCTTATTTAACCCTATGCTGGCCGAGAGTTGTACACTACAAGGACTCTACTTTCTTATGGTGTCTAGACTCTAAGCCGCCGTCCAGCCCTGGAACCAACCCATTAAGCACCTTCTTAGGACCCTAGTGAGCCACTCCTACCCAGCCCGTGGCCCCCACATCGAGCCCCTGGACCCTGAAACTGTGCGAAGTCCGCAGCAGCTTGATGCTCCCCTCTCGGGTAGGAGTCCTAGTTGCGTAGGACTCCTCCCAAGCCTCTCAACTCGAACCCTAGCCTGGTTAACACTCACCCCTCGACTGAACCACGTGCCTGGCTAGCCCTGACCACCAGCCAAGACCCCGCCAGCCCTTGCACGTGAAAACCCGACCCTTGCAACCCCCATGACAGTTTTTTGCACCAGCATGCTTCTTTCGATTTGGCAGTGTTTAGGGAGTGGTTCTATGACTCTAACTCATGTAGAAACTTGGCTTGGTCATGACCTAATCATGGCAGCCCCTTTGAAGCACATAAAACATGAATTAGGAATCAAAAAACTTGTTTAAACATTCATGCAATACTCAAAAACGAAAATACATCAAGGTGTCACTTGTTTTTCATATTTTTCATGCATACAATAATTCAAACAAATATTATGACATGATGGATGAGAAAAGGGAGATTAAGGTGTGTCTTTGCGTAATTTACGCTCGAATATCCTTTGACGACGAAGAACGGGACGCAAACGTTGGCTCGATTCTTCTTTGCTACCTTCGAATATCCTTCCTAAAGCTATGGTGTGTGCAGCCAATATTTAGAGAGGGATGGGGTTTTTTTTTCAGAATAGAAAACCTTGTGGCCGATTTTTGCTACAATGGTAGACTAGGGTTTGTGATTTTTTTTTTAACAAATTAAATACTAATTTAATCCCTAAGTAGGCTTTAGGCCTATCAAGCCATAATATTAAGCCCATTAGTTAAATTAGGATTTAAATAAAATAATACCAAAGTTTTTCTTTAATTAAAAATGTGAATTTATTAGCCGGGTTGCTAAAAAGCTCGATTTTTTGTTGAAAAACCAACACCGATAAAATTTACGTCCCGGCGTATAAAATCACCTCACAACCCTTAATTTCGAAAATACTAACAAGCATCGGCCATATTTTAAATAATTAAAAATAATCATTTAATAAAATCATTTTACATTTTCAGCCCTCGGTCCCCGTTCCTCGATCGTCACTTGAATATTCCTAAAAATACCATTTTAATGCATGATGACCATAAAATCTTATTTAGAATATAATCAAATATGTCACATAATTAAATAGCAACTAAACTCAATTAATTATTCTATTTTCATAATTTCCTAGATTCGCATGCCGTTGGATTACGTCGTCTTAATTTTGGACCTTACAGTAACCTCTCAAAACCACTCATAAATAAATTGTCGTAAAAATATTCTTAGCATAGATCATAATCAAAACTAGTGCGGAAAACTAGTGTCGGTCCTCAGGTTATGTGCACCTTCAGTCTAGCAAAGTCAACCATCAAGACCTCCACTAACATTATTATCATAATCACCTGCATCAATCAGACCTAGTGACTCTAAAGACTCAACACACCATAATCTTGATAACAAGTAATACATATACAGATCACATGCACCGTAAAAATACTTGCACTTAAAATATCATTTTCATGAAGATGCATAAACTTTAAACATAACCATTTTCATAAACATTTTCATGATGCATAAACTTTAAATAAAAACATTTTCATAAGCATTTTCGTAAACTTTTCATATCCTCATAAAAATATCCATATGAACATGCAAAACTTAAACCTCAACATTTTTCGTTTACTCATTTCATAACATATATCCTTTCATCATGATCGAAATTTTTTTTTTTCTTTTTATTGAATTCAGATAGTTAATTGTGACTTTCCTCAATCCTCAAAAAGTCGATGAATCCATCTACATGTAACCACAGTACTGGGCGGCATGGAAATCAGCGACAATCTCTCGTCAACTGATCATTGGCCTATCCTCATCGAATGGAAATACGATCTTCAGGCTCCCTCTAGGACCTTCTCCCATAAATGGGCTCCCTTTGAGCCTTTTTCCTCACGATATCCCCATTCTTATCCTCATATCCTCGATAGTCACAATTACTTCACTTCTTTCAACGTTTTTCAATTTCATCACTTTATAAAAATCATGTATTTAATATCATTTTTCCTTTTAAAAACAAGCATGCAATATAACTTTTAACTTTATCGTAAAAATTCCATAAATAATCATATCATTCCATAAACATTTAAAATCATAATTTAACATGTAGAAATTCATAAACCTTTGAAATAATCATAATATTATAAAACCCAGCATTCAGAACACCGTCATGACGTTTACTAATTTCTAGGTGTAAAATGCCTGTTTTAGCCCTGAACGTAAAATTTCCCATTTCTGACATTTTCTTAATTTAATTGACTCTAACATTTCCCAAACAATTATTTAAGCCTACATGAATTTTCTCATTTTTTTATTTAGCTTAAATCGAGGACTTTTAAATTGATCTTTAAATAAGACGTATTACTGCGTTTTAATCACGAATTAAACCAAACCTTAGTATAAAATTCCCAAATTAAAAACTTAGACTTTTAATAATTATTTGAGCTTAAATATAATTTTCTATAATTTTATTCCGCAAAAAAATAAGCTTTTCGTTAAATTCATCGATTGGTTTTTAAACTTAGACGTACACCTTTAAAGCTTGGTTTAATTCGGGATTAAAACGCAGTAATATGCTATATTTAAAGAATAAATTAAAAGTTCTCGATTTAAGCTAAATAAAAACATTAGAAAATTCATGTAGGCTTAAATAATTATTTGGGACATGTTAGAGTCAATGGAATTAAGAAAATGTCAAAAACGTGAAATTTTACGTCGATGGATAAAACGGTAATTTTACGCCTAAAAATTAGTAAACGTCATGGCAATGTCCTGAATGCTATTTTATATGCTAATATGATTATTTCAAATGTTTATGAATTTTTATATGTTAAATTATAATTTTTAAATGTTCATGGATTTTATGGTTTAATTATGGACATTTAAAAGATATGTTGTATGCTTGGTTTAAAAGAAAACGATATTATATGCATGTTTTTATCAAGTGATGGAAATACGAAATGTTGAAGGACGTGAAGGGATTGTGACTAATACGATGATATATTGAAGATATTGTGAGGGTTATGGTCCAGTGGGAGCCCGACGATCGTGTTTCCATGGATACGGATACAGATACGAATACGGTAATAAGTTAATACGTTGGCCAAGGTCCAGTTAACCGGTGAGAGTGTTGCTGGTGTCCCCGCCGCCCAGTACTGTTGTTTTTTATAGATGGATCCATTGCCCAATACGAATACGAAGACGAGTCACAATCACGATCTGAATTCAACAAACACGAATATGAATATGAATATGAATATGAATATGAATATATTGATATAAATATGTATACGAACAAATATGAATATGTTTATGTTTAAATGAAAATGTTTATGTTTAAAGTTGATGCATCTTTATGAAAATGTTTACGAAAATATTTATGTTTACATTTGATGCATCTTCATGAAAATGTTATTTTAAGTACATGTATTTCCACTGTTGTATGTGTTCTGTATATGTAGTTGAAACGTCTGCCCTTTTGATTGCTTTAAAAGTACTAGAAATTTTTTTTTCCTAAATTTCGGCCATCACATGAAAATATTTTTATAAAATATTTGCCCTTTAAAATAAAACATCAACCAACTAGTATTTTAAAAATCAAGTGAAATAGTCATAAAAATGAAATCGTCAACTGTTTTACCAAACCTAGAAAAGCAATAATTTGAAAAGTATAGCTCATACTAAACATCTCAAAAATCCTTCAAAAGCATGAATAAATAGTCTAAAAATCTTTAACTGAAATCATGAATCATAAAACGTAATGCGGAAAAATAGAAAAGCTGGTCATCGGGTTGTGTGCACTGACAGTCCAGCAAAATCATCTGTCAAGCCCTCCCTCAAACTCACCTGCAACCATCACACCTAGTGAGTATAAAGACTCAACACACCATAACCTTTATAGCAAATAATACGTATAAAAGCACATGCAACAGTGAAAATACTTTTACGTAAAAATAACTTTTCATGATATACATAAATAAACCTTAACTTTCCCTTTTTCCTCAACATGACATAACATAAAACATTTTTCATGATCATAAACATTTTCCCTTTCTTTTTCCCTTTTTCCTTTGTTGAATTCAAATCGTTAATTGTGACTTTCCTCATCATGACATAAACCTCAAAAGTCGATGGATCCATCTACATGTAACCACAGTACTGGGCGGCGGGGACATCAGCGACACTCTCACCGGTCAACTGAGCCTTGGCCTATCCTTTTTCGAATAGAAATACGATCGTAGGGGTTCCCTCTAGGGCTTTTTCCCACAAATGGGTTCCCTCGGGGGCCTTTTCCCCTCACGATATTCACATTCTTACCGTTACCACAAAACAGTTACCACATATTCGTAATGATGGAAACACAATCGTCGAGCTCCCATTGGGACCATAACCCTCACGATATCTCCAACATTATCGAATTAGTCACAATTACTTCACTTCCTTTAATGTTTAACATTCTCATCACTTTATAAAATCATGCATAACATCACATTTTCCTTTTTGAAACCAAGCATGCTTCATGTATTTTAAATGTCTTCTTTAAATCATAAAAATTTCCTTAGACATTTAAAAATCATAATTTCATCATGAACATTTTATAAACATTTAAAATAATAATAATATCATAAAAACAGCATTTAGGGCACTGCCATGACCTCTACAAATTTTTTTTAGTTGTAAAAAGACCGTTTTACCCATAGACTCGACATTTTACGATTTTGACTTTTTTTCTTGATTTCTTGACTCTAACATGTCCCAAATAATTATTTAAGCTTACATGAATTTTTCCATAATTTTATTTAGCTTAACATTAGACTTTTTAATTTATCTTTAATTAATTGTTTTGACATTGTTTAAATCCCGAAAAAAATCCCAATCTTTAATATAAAATTCCTAAATTCAAAATTTAGTCTTTTTATATTATTTTAGCCCTTATGAACCATGACTCGACCCCCGTGAGCTGTTTTTCAATTTTAATTAGTTAAAAACCCTAACTTAACACCTAAACTTTGACCCCGAGCCAACTTTCGATTTTCACGAGTTACCCCCGAACCATGTCAACCCAAAACTTGACCAACATCCTAAATTAACCTACTGGACCCTTAGACAACTAAGAAACCCAAGCCACACTAAAAAACGAACCACCCCAAGTCACCCCTAAGCTGGCCGAGAACCCTTATGGACCTAGGACTCTTTGATTTGCTTCCCAACCCTTACCAACGAGCCCAGCCCTTGAACCAACCACCCGTGGACCCTCCTAAGACTCTAGTGCACCACCTTGACCCATCCCTTGAACCCCAGACCGAGCCCCAAGCCCCTCGAAGCCTCCAGCTTCCTGCGCATGTGCTGCGCGCCTTCTCGGATGGAGTCCTAGCACTCTTTCCCCAGCCCTTGGTTCGAGTCCTAGCATGGATAGGACTCCTTCCTCGACTCATACCCATCCCTGGCTAGCCCTGACCACAATCCAAGACCCTACCAGCCCTTTCACGTGAAAGCCGAACCCCTTTGCACCCCATGACAGAAAATGATTCTCGCTTGTTGCTTCTTTCCTTCGACTGTGATGTGGTTTAGACGTGTGTGTGTGACTCTAAAACAGGTGTAAACCACTCTTGATCCTACCTTATGTCATGGCAGCCCCTTAACCAAACAATATACAAGTTATTGGATTCAAAAATCATGTTTCCTCATGTATACATGCCATATACCGAAAATTCTGAAAAATATTTCATGTTCTTCATGCATACAATAATTCAAACAACAATATGATATGATGGATGAGAAAAGGAGATGTATGACGTGCCTTTGCGTTATATACGCACGAAAATCCGTTGACGACGAAGAACGGGACGCAACCCTTGAACTCCTTCGAAAAACCCTTCTCCAAAGTGTGTCGTGTGAGCCGTGAGCTTGAGAGTGTTTGGGAGAGAATTTTCAGAAATAAAAAGTGGGTGGCCATGAGAATGAATGGCTTGTTTAGGGTTTTAGGTGTTTTATATTTATTAAATACACTAATTAAATTACTAACTAGGCCTTATGCCTATCAAGCCTTTAAATTAAGCCCATTAGTTTTATTTAGGATTTAATAAAATATTAACAAAGTTTTTGTTTAAATAAATTTGTGAATTTATTAGTCGAGTTGCCAAAAAGCTCGTATTTTAGTTGAAAAACCAACACCAATAAAATTTACGTCCCGACGTATAAAATCACTTCAAAACCCCTATTTTTTCAAAAATATGAATATCCACCAACCATATTTTAAATAATTAAAAATTAATTATTTAATAAATACATTTTACATTTTCAGCCCTCGGTTCCCGTTCCTCGATCGTCACTTAAATATTCCTTAAAAATACTATTTTATGCATGATGACAATAATATCCCATTTAGCATATAAACAAGTATGTCACATAATCAATTAGCAATTAAAATCCATTAATTACTCATTTTTTATTTTTCCTAGATTTGCATGCAGTTGAATTACATCGTCTTAATTTTGGACCTTACAGTAGTACTTTTTATCAAGATTATGGTGTGTTGAGTCTTTAGACTAACTAGATGTGATTGAAGCAGGTGATTATGATAATGGAGGTCTGGATGGTTGACTTTGCTGGACTGAAGGTGCACATAAGCCGAGAATCGACACTATTTTTCCGCACTAATTATGATTTATGATTTTAAGTTATGTTAAGGATATTTTATGACTTTTATTTATGGTATGAGAGATTTTTGAGAGGTTATAGTATGGGCTATACTTTTCAAATAATGTTTTTAGGTTGGTAAAACGTTTGACGATTTTATTCTTTAAACTATTTCCTTTGGATTTTCAAATGGTAGTTAGTTGTTTTATTTTTAAAATGGTGTCAAAAATATTTTATGGTTCGGTCGAATGCTAAGCGAGGTTGAAAAAAAAATTTCTAGTACTTTTTAAGTAAACGAGTAGCAGACGTTTCAGTTGGTATCAGAGCAATGATTCTGTAAAGGGTTGTGCCACCATCAGCGCCGGGAATCTCAGTCGTCAAGCCTCAAACTTGTAAGCTTACATGCTTTATATGATTTTATGATGATACCTGCATAATTATATGAATCACATGTTCACGTCACATGTTTAATAGCTTTATGATAAGATACGATTTATATGCTTTAGAATTTTTATACGTGATACAATATGAAATAAGAAATTATTTGATTTCAATGCATGTTGGCTTTGTGATGGAATTGGAATATGTTGATTTTTGGGTTTTAGTATTGACGTTATACTGTTTGGGTCATAAGTTAATCGTGAATATTATGAATGCTTTTGGGACACGTATATTTTTCTAAGAAAATATTTATGATTTGGGGTTACTAGTTGAATTAATTTTTGGGAATTTCTCATAAATAATAATGATTCGAAGACTGCGATTATATTTCGAAGTAAGAAAATGTATAAATTGGGATTTTAAGTTTGATGAAAGGTAAGATTGGTTATAGGAATTGATTTTGGGTAAATAAGTTTAAATTATCGAAATTTATGTTATGAGAAACCCGTAGAAGGAAATTAAGAATGCCAATAACTTATGGGTTAATCGTATGATTTTCGAAATTAAGGATCAATTGGATAATTTTTGAGGAAATTAAGAATTTATTCTGCAATTTTTAAGGAATTTGGGAACTAGTTTAACAATAAGTGCGGATTGAATGAGTTAAATGATAAGAATTTTTAATGATTTAGACTTTTAAGAATATTTGGAACCTTGAGATATCTTGGTTATAATGTTATAAGGGATGTTAATCAAGGGTATTATAAGATGAATCGATACTATGCTTCAAAATCTAAGAATTTATAGGTGTGTTTGAGATTTTAAGATTGAAATTTGATAGGGTGATGAACATTTTGGGTATAAAATAAGGAAAGTAATATACGATAAGTATGGTCATCGATCTTTGAATATTGGAAATTGTAAGAAAAGTTGAAATTCGAGATTATAATATTAACAACACTAAGTCATTATGGGTCTTTTTAAGTTGCAATTCGAAAATAAAGATTTAGAAGGAAAATTTAATTGGGATCAATGAGACGTAAGGACATTCTAGAACTTAAGTTTTATCAGAGTAGCGCAGCGGAAGCATGGATTTTTGGGATACTAGAACTTAGTCTAAACTTTTGGTTATTAAGGATAAGCGGATTTCGAGAACGAAATTCAATTTAAGTGGGGAAGTGAAACGTCTGCCCTTTTTATTGCTTTAAAAGTACTATAAATTTTTTTTTTATTAAATTTCGGCCATCTCAAAATATTTTCATAAAATATTTTTTTCCCTTTTTTCATAAAACCTCAATCAACTAGCATTTAAAAATTTGAGTGCAATTGTCGTAAAATAAAATCATCGCATGTTTACCAAACCCAAAAAGCAATAAATTTGAAAAGGTAAAGCCCATACTAAACCTCTCAAAAATCTCTCAAAAGCATAAACAAATAATCTTAAAATCTTTAACTTAAATCATAAAGCATAATGCGGAAAATGTAGAGCAGGTCCTCGGGTTGTGTGCACCTTCAGTCCAGTAGTATCATCCGTCAAGAACCCCACCTGCATCCATCACACCTAGTGAGTCTATAGACTCAACACACCATAATCTTGATAACAAATAATAAGTATAAAACCACAAGCAACAGTGAAAATACTTTTAAGTAAAAATATCTTTTTCATGACATGCAAACATGAATTTCCCTTTTCCTTAACTTGACATGACATAAAACCTTTAACATGATCATGAGCATTATCTTTTTCCTTTGTTGAATTCAGATCGTTAATTGTGACTTTCCTGACATGACATGACATGAATTTCGATGGATCCATCTACATGAAACCTCAGTACTGGGCGGCGGGAGACCCCAGCAACACTCTCACCGGTCAACTGGGCCCTGACCTATCATGATCGAATAGAAATACGATCGTCGGGGTTCCCTCGGGGGCCTTTTCCCATACATGGGTTCCCTCTGGGGCCTTTTCCCCTCACGTCATTCCCATTCTTACCGTTACCACAAAACCGTTACCATAAATTCGCAATGATAGAAACACGATCGTCGGGCTCCCACTGGGACCATAACCCTCACGACGTAACCAACATTAACGAATTAGTCACAATAACTTCACGTCCTTCAACGTTTTTCATTCACATTACTTAGAAAAATCATGAATAATGTTTACGTTTTTTCTTTTCGAAACCAAGCATGCAACATGCATTTTAAATGTCTTCTTAAATCATGAAAATTCCTTAGACATTTAAAAAATCATAATTCAATCATGCGAAATCCATAAACATTTAAAAATATCATATTTAACATGAAAACAGCATTTCGGGCACTGCCATGACCTTTACTAATTTCCCGGGATAAAAAGACCGTTTTACTCCTGGACTCGACAATTTACGATTTCGACTTTTTTTCTTGATTTCATGACTCTAAAATGTCCCAAATAATTATTTAAGCTTATATTAATTTTTCCGTAATTTTATTTGGCTTAAAACTTAGACTTTTTCAGATATTTTTTCTTAATTATTTTAACGGTGTTTTAATCCCGAAAAATACCAAACTTTAATATAAAATTCCTAAATTCTAAATTTAGTCTTTTTATATTATTTTAGTCCTTATGGATCATGACTCGACCCACGTGAGCCGTTTTCCAAATTTTCTTTATTTTAAAACTCGTTTTGACACCTAAACATCGACCCCGAGCCATCTCTTAATTTTATCGAGTTACCCCCAAACCAAATCGAGCCAAAAGGTGCCCAACATGTTAAATTAGCCTACTGGACACTAAGTTTGTCAAGACAACACCCCAAAACCCAAAACAAAACCCTCCTTGGAGATACATAAGCTGGCCGAGACTCCACCTGTGCATGGACCCTAGAATTAGAGTGCTTAGTCACGCAGCTGCCCCTCTAGCCGTGAACCAAGCTGATGTTCACTTCCTAAAGACCCTAAGGACTAGACCTAACCCAGCCCAGACCCCCTGAACCGCGCGCCCACGCCTGCCCAAAGAGTCGAACCCTGCACGCGATTCTGTCATTCTCTCGGGTGGGAGTCCTCATGTTTCAGGACTCCTCCCAGCCTTCACTATCGAGTCCTAGCATGGCTAGGGCCCTACCCTAGACTCAACCAAGCCCCTGGCCGATACCCTGGCTCAAGCCAAAGCCCAGCCGGCCCTTGGAACAAGAAACCCGATCCCACTAAGAAATTGACAGCAACTTCATGTTCGGTGGTTTGGATGCGGTTTCTGTGTGTATGGTGTGCAAGCGTGACTCTTCAACATGCATAAGCATCATTAGTTCGATTCATGCATAACAATTTTTTTTTGCATCAAAACAATCATAAAAATCGAACCTCACATAAACTGCCATTCGAAAATCAGAACAAGACTCGCATGATGTTTATGCATACAAATATTCAAAGTATAATATGATATGATAGATGAGCAGAGGAGATTAGGGTGTGCCTTTGCGTAATTTACGCTCGAATATACGTTGACGACGAAGAACGGAGGAACCCTTTGGCTTGCTCTTGCTAATACCTTCGAAAATCACTTTTGAAATTTGTGTGCAAGTGTGCCGTGAGGTTGTGCAGAGAATTTTCAGAAATAAAAGTGTGTGGTGGCGTGAAAGTGAGGTAGGGTTTTAGGTGATTGATAATATTAAATAGCTAATTAATTACTAATAAGGCTTTAGGCCTATTAAGCCTCTAAATTAGGCCTATTAGTTTTAATTAGAATTTAATAAAATATCAACAAGGTTTTTGTTTAAATAAATTTATGAATTTATTAGCCGGGTTGTCAAAAAGTTCGCATTTTAGTTGAAAAACCAACACCGATAAAATTTACGTCCCGGCGTATAAAATCACCTCAAAACCCCATATTTTCAAAAATTACTTAAAAGCATCGACCGCATTTTAAATAATTAAAAATAATTATTTACTAAAAATCCTTTTACATTTTTAGCCCTCGTTCCCCGTTCCTCGATCGTCACTTGAATATTCCTAAAAATACCCTTTTATGCATGATGACAATAACAATATAATTTAGCATATAAACAAGTATGTCACATAATTAATTAGCAACTAAAACCAATTAATTATTCCATTTTCATAATTTCCTAGATTCGCATGCCGTTGGATTATGTCGTCTTAAATTTGGACCTTACAATTCCTCCCCCCTTAAATGAAATTTCGTCCTCGAAATTAGAAATTACCGAATAGATCTGGATAGCGACTCTTCAAGTCTCTCTCGGTTTCCCAAGTAGCTTCCTCTTCCGAGTGATTCAGCCACTTGACCTTGACCATTGGAATGACTCTGTTCCGCAATCGCCTTTCCTGCCTTGCTAATATCTGGACTGGTTTTTCTTCATATGTCATATTTGGAGTTAGTTGGAGAGGCTTATAATTAAGCACATGCGACGGATTCGACATGTACTTCCGCAGCATTGAAATATGGAACACACTGTGAACTCCTGAAAGCGCTGGTGGCAAAGCCACTTTATAAGCTAGTGTCCCAATCCACTCCAAAATCTCGAACGGACCAATAAATCTCGGACTAAGCTTGCCCTTCTTGCCAAAGCGCATAACACCCTTCATGGGTGCTATCTTTACAAACACATGATCGCCCACTGCAAACTCTAAGTCCCTTCGCCTTTTGTCCGCATAACTCTTCTGTCGGCTTTGTGCATTCTTCCATTTATCACGAATTTTGACTACAAGCTCAGCTATCTCCTCTATCACATGTGGACCAATATCTCTTCTTTCCCCAACCTCGTCCCAATGAATAGGAGATCTACACTTTCTTCCATAGAGTGCCTCAAAAGGAGCCTTCCCAATTGATGATTGGAAACTGTTATTGTAGGTGAACTCCACTAGAGGTAACTTCGGTTCCCAACTGCCTTGGAAATCGATAACACATGCTCGTAGTAGATCTTCTAAAATTTGTATAACTCTTTCTGACTGACCATCGGTCTGAGGATGGAATGCTGTGCTGAACAGTAACTTGGTCCCCATCGCTGCATGCAGACTTTTCCAGAAAGATGAAGTGAATCGCGCGTCTCTGTTAGAAACAATAGACACTGGAATCCCATGCAGACGAACTATCTCCCGAATATATAACTCTGCATACTGAACCATGGTGAATGTCGTCTTAATAGGTAGAAAATGCGCTGATTTCGTAAGACGATCAACTATCACCCAAATGGCATTCATTCCCTTCACAGTCTTAGGCAATCCCACAACAAAGTCCATGGTGATATTTTCCCATTTCCACTCGAGAATAGGGAGTGGCTTCAATTTTCCCGCTGGTCTCTGATGCTCTGCCTTGACTTTCTGGCAAGTCAAACACTCGGATACATACCTCAGAATGTCCCTCTTCATGCCTGGCCACCAATATAACAACTGCAAATCTCTATACATCTTGGTACTGCCCGGATGAATGGAATATGGTGTGTCATGGGCTTCCTTCATAATAAGATTTCTCAAAGAATCGTCACTAGGGACCCATAGACGGTCTCGATAGCGGACTAAACCGTCCACCACTGAATATACATTCTGGCCCTTGGCTTCATCTCTAGCTCTCCACTTTTGCAACTGCTCATCAGTGGACTGTCCATCACGGATTTGATCTCTCAATGTCGACTGGACTGATATCGTGGCAAGATTAGGGGCCTCGCCCTTGGCATATACTGCAAGCTCAAACCGCTGCATCTTGGACTGCAACAGTCTTTGGAGTGGTAACTGAGCGATAACTGCTGCCTTTCTACTCAATGCATCTGCCACTACATTAGCTTTTCCCGGATGGTAGCTAATTTCACAGTCATAGTCCTTTACCAATTCAAGCCATCTGCGCTGTCTCATATTCAACTCCTTTTTGGTTAAGAAGTATTTCAAGCTTTTATGATTGGTGAATATTTTGCACTTCTCCCCATAAAGGTAGTGTCTCCAAATTTTTAGCGCGAAGACTACTGCTGCAAGCTCAAGATCATGAGTATGGTAGTTCGTTTCATGAATTTTCAACTGTCTTGACGCATAGGCTATAACTCGGTCCTTTTGCATAAGAACTGCGCCTAGACCAAGCTTAGAAGCGTCGGTATAAAGAACATAATCCCCTTGCCCTGAAAGCATAGATAGCACTGGCGCTGATATCAAGGCTTGCTTCAACTTGTCAAAACTGTCTTGGCACTCGGGTCCCCAAATAAATTTTGCATTTTTCTTTTTCAAGGCGGTCATGGGTACCGCTATAGATGAGAACCCTTGAATGAACTTGCGATAATAGCCAGCTAGTCTCAAGAAACTACGAATCTCGGTGACGCTTTTCGGTACTGGCCACTCTTTCACTGCTTCCACTTTACTCGGATCGACTTCCACTCCACTACTGGAAATGATGTGGCCTAAGAATGCCACTCTATCAAGCCAAAACTCGCACTTACTGAATTTTGCATATAGCTTTCTGTCTTGCAGTACCTGCAGTGCGGTCCTCATATGACAGCTATGCTCCTCTCTGCTCTTGGAATAGATCAATATGTCATCAATGAAGACAATAATAAACTGATCCAGATACGGCTGAAATACGCAATTCATGAGATCCATGAAGATCGCTGGCGCATTGGTCAACCCGAATGGCATGACCATAAACTCATAGTGCCCATATCTCGTGCGAAACGCTGTCTTATGAACATCAGACTCCTTGACTTTCGATTGATGGTATCCCGATCGCATATCGATTTTAGAAAATATCGATGCTCCTTGCAACTGATCAAACAAATCTTCAATTCTTGGCAGTGGATACTTATTTTTGATAGTAACACGATTAAGCTCCCGATAATCGATGCAAAGACGCATGCTACCATCTTTCTTTTTCACAAATAATACCGGTGCACCCCATGGAGAGTAACTAGGGCGAATGAAACCCTTGTCTAGCAATTCTTGAATTTGATCTTTCAATTCTTTCATTTCATCAGGTGCTAGACGATAAGGTGCTTTTGATATAGGAACAGTGCCCGGCATTAGATCAATAGAAAATTCCACTTCACGGTCGGGTGGAATGCCAAAAACGTCTTCGGGAAAGACGCAAGGAAATTCTCTCACAATGTCTACATCTTCCAACTGCTGATTGATAGACTCATGTGCAGTGGTGACACATGCTAGATAGGCTTGGCATCCACGCTTAATAAGCTTCCTCGCACATAGACAAGAGATAATGTGCGACATTTGCTTGTTTCTCGCCGCCTCGAAAACGAAAGATTTACCACTGGGTGGTCTGATAGATACTGACCGCTGACGAAAATCAATCGAAGCTCCATTCGCTGATAGCCAACCCATACCAAGTATAATATCAAATTCAGGCATAGGAAGGACGATAAGATCTGCCCGGACGACATCTTTAAATAAACGAAGCTCCAGATTCTTGACAATCTTAGTCGTGAGCATTTGATCACCGGAAGGAATAGTAACTTTGAAACCCAAACTCATATCTTGAGGAGTAATATTTTCAATCTTTTTATGAAGGTTTCAGATATGAATGAATGTGTAGCCCCTGAATCTAGCAGCGCATAGGTAGCTACACCTAGAATGATGATCCTCCCTGCGGTGAAATGTCTTTTAAATCTTTTCGAGTTGAATCTTAAGGATTTACTATCATTAATTCCCAAAATTATGTAACGATTTCGAGTTGAACTTAAACATTTCTGGGAAAAATTGCACTTTAGTCTCTCAACTTTTTGGAATTTACAATATTGACCCATAACTTTCGGATTATTGATCTTAAGTCCATAGATTAATCGAAATTCGGATTTAGCCCTTGAGGTTTTGAGAATTGCATTTTGATCCTTAAGAATTCAGAATTTGCACTTAGGTCCTTTAATTTCGATTATTTGCATTCAAGCCCTTAAATTTTCGAAAATTCCAAATTGACCCCCCATAAAATTCGAAAATCCCTTTTTGATTTTCTTTTAATTTTTGGCCTTAGAACTTTTTATTTGGAATCACAACATCCTTCACATAAAATAAGGTACAAAATTCGAATCAATTCTCTAAGGTTTCTAAAATCATCACTTAAATCCAACTAGGTAGAACATGCAACCTAATTTATTCTAGGTTGACACTTGATCCCAAAACAATTCTAATAACCAATTTAACATTTCATGCATAAATAAGCAATATAAAAATGTAAAATGACTAGGTTACCTGTGATGAGTGTAGTGTCTGCCTCTTCCTCAGCTTCCTCGGCATTCATAACATAAGCTCGGGCCGCGGTAGCTGCTTTCTTCTTTGGACACTCAATAGCTTTGTGCCCATCCTCCTTGCAGTAAAAACATTTATAAGATCCCCATTCACATTTGCCAAGGTGGAAGCGGTTGCACTGTTTGCAAGGTTGCCTCTCAGCAGGCTTTGGTGCCCCCGGATTCTGTGGCTTTGGTGGTGCTGGCTTATTGACTTAATCTTGGGGCTTTTGAGGCCCTTGAGGTCTAGGAGGGCCTGTGTATGGCTTCTTATTAGGCTGATTATGATTCTGATGCTGTTGCCTCTTGCGCTGTAACTCGAAGTCAATATCCCTCAAAGATTGCTCAGCCTGATATGCAAAAGTAACTGCTGTGGCATAGTCCCCCGGACGCATCATCATGACCTTATCCCGAATGGTAGGTCGAAGGCCATCCATAAAGTGCCTCATCTTTTCCTCCGCATCTCCAGCAATAAGGGGTACAAAGTGGCATCCCCTATCAAACTTCTTCACAAAATCCGCAACAGGTACGTCTCCCTGGCGGAGCGTCATAAACTCCCTCTTAATCCGACCCCGGACATCCGCAGTAAAATACTTCTCATAGAATTTGGTCTTGAACTGTGCCCATGTGAGTGTAGCAAGGTCAACACCATGCTCCACTCCTTCCCACCATAACGAAGCGTCATCCCTCAGCAGATAAGTAGTACACCTCACCCGGTCGGCATCTCCTATGTCTAGATAACGGAAGTGTACTTCTAGGGAACGGATCCAACTCTCAGCAGCAAATGGATCGGTGATGCCAGAAAACTCCCTTGGCGCTAGCCTCCGGAACTGATCATATACGTAGCGCGGTGGCCTAGGTGGCTGCTCTTGATGCTGCTGTTGCATCTGCTGTAACTGCAGCTGCAACTGCTGCTGCTGTAGCTGCTGCTGCTGTAACTGTTGCTCGAAGAGACGAGCCATACCCTCCAATGCACGTGTAGCAGGATCCCCTGGAGGAGGGAGTGGTGGTGTTTGTGCATTTCTTTGACTGTTCCCACGGCGGTTAACACTGTTCTCGGCTTGATTTTCTTGAACGGGCGCTCGTCTAGGAGGCATTATATCTGAACGTTTTCCAAATTCTAACGTAACCAACATGCATTTAAATCTAAGTTCTCTAATCATGTGACAAGTCCTAACATAAATGGCAATTTAAGCATGCATATCAAAATATTTGAAAAGCTAGTAAACATGTAGCATAATCATGATATTCATAATGTCAAGCAGGTACTAACATACTGAATCACGTAAAGCAAGTAAAATTTACAACTTTGAGGCTTGACGACTGATCTTCTCGGCGCTGACGGTGGCACAACCCTTTACAGGACCTTTGCTCTGATACCAACTGAAACGTCTGCCCTTTTTATTGATTTAAAAGTATTAGAATTTTTTTTTTTATTAAATTTCGGCCATCTCAAAATATTTTCATAAAATATTTTTTCCCTTTTTTCATAAAACCTTAATCAACTAGCATTTAAAAATTCGAGTGCAACTGTCGTAAAATAAAATCGTCGCATGTTTACCAAACCCAAAAAGCAATAAATTTGAAAAGGTAAAGCCCATACTAAACCTCTCAAAAATCTCTCAAAAGCATAAACAAATAATCTTAAAATCTTTAACTTAAATCATAAAGCATAATGCGGAAAATGTAGAGCTGGTCCTCGGGTTGTGTGCACCTTCAGTCCAGTAGTATCATCCGTCAAGAACCCCACCTGCATCCATCACACCTAGTGAGTCTATAGACTCAACACACCATAATCTTGATAACGAATAATAAGTATAAAACCACAAGCAACTGTGAAAATATTTTTAAGTAAAAATAGCTTTTTCATGACATGCAAACATGAATTTCCCTTTTCCTTAACTAGACATGACATAAAACCTTTAACATGATCATGAGCATTATCTTTTTCCTTTGTTGAATTCAGATCGTTAATTGTGACTTTCCTGACATGACATGACATGAATTTCGATGGATCCATCTACGTGAAACCTCAGTACTGGGCGGCGGGGGACACCAGCAACACTCTCACCGGTCAACTAGGCCCTGGCCTATCATGATCGAATAGAAATACGATCGTCGGGGTTCCCTCGGGGGCCTTTTCCCATACATGGGTTCCCTCTGGGGCCTTTTCCCCTCACGTCATTCCCATTCTTACCGTTACCACAAAACCGTTACCATAAATTCGCAATGATAGAAACACGATCGTCGGGCTCCCACTGGGACCATAACCCTCACGACGTAACCAACATTAACGAATTAGTCACAATAACTTCACGTCCTTCAACGTTTTTCATTCACATTACTTAGAAAAATCATGAATAATGTTTACGTTTTTCCTTTTCGAAACCAAGCATGCAACATGTATTTTAAATGTCTTCTTAAATCATGAAAATTCCTTAGACATTTAAAAAATCATAATTCAATCATGCGAAATCCATAAACATTTAAAAATATCATATTTAACATGAAAACAGCATTTCCGGCACTGCCATGACCTTTACTAATTTCCCGGGATAAAAAGACCGTTTTACTCCTGGACTCGACAATTTACGATTTCGACTTTTTTTCTTGATTTCATGACTCTAAAATGTCCCAAATAATTATTTAAGCTTATATGAATTTTTCCGTAATTTTATTTGGCTTAAAACTTACTTTTTCAATTATCTTTTCTTAATTATTTTAACGGTGTTTTAATCCCGAAAAATACCAAACTTTAATATAAAATTCCTAAATTCTAAATTTAGTCTTTTTATATTATTTTAGCCCTTATGGATCACGACTCGACCCCCGTGAGCCGTTTTCCAAATTTTCTTTATTTTAAAACTCGTTTTGACACCTAAACTTCGACCTCGAGCCATCTCTTAATTTTATCGAGTTACCCCCAAACCAAAAGGTGCCCAACATGTTAAATTAGCCTACTGGACACTAAGTTTGTCAAGACAACACCCCAAAACCCAAAACAAAACCCTCCTTTGAGATACATAAGCTGGCCGAGACTCTACCTGTGCATGGACCCTAGGATTTGAGTGCTTAGTCACGCAGGTGCCCCTCTAGCCATGAACCAATCTGATGTGCACTTCCTAAAGACCCTAAGGACTAGACCTAACCCAGCCCAGACCCCCTGAACTGCGCGCCCATGCCTGCCCAAAGACTCGAACCCTGCACGCGATTCTGTCATTCTCTCGGGTGGGAGTCCTCATGTTTCAGGACTCCTCCCAGCCTTCACTATCGAGTCCTAGCATGGCTAGGGCCCTACCCTAGACTCAACCAAGCCCCTGGCCGATACCCTGGCTCAAGCCAAAGCCCAGCCGGCCCTTGGAACAAGAAACCCGATCCCACTAAGAAATTGACAACAACTTCATGTTCGGTGGTTTGGATGCGGTTTCCGTGTGTATGGTGTGCAAGCGTGACTCTTCAACATGCATAAGCATCATTAGTTCAAAACCTAAGCCCATGGCAGCCCCTTTATTCATGCATAACAATTTTTTTTTGCATCAAAACAATCATACAAATCGAACCTCACATAAACTTCAATTCGAAAATCAGAACAAGACTCGCATGATGTTTATGCATACAAATATTCAAAGTATAATATGATATGATAGATGAGCAGAGGAGATTAGGGTGTGCCTTTGCGTAATTTACGCTCGAATATACGTTGACGACGAAGAACGGAGGAACCCTTTGGCTTGCTCTTGCTAATACCTTCGAAAATCACTTTTGAAATTTGTGTGCAAGTGTACCGTGAGGTTGTGCAGAGAATTTTCAGAAATAAAAGTGTGTGGTGGCGTGAAAGTGAGGTAGGGTTTTAGGTGATTGATAATATTAAATAGCTAATTAATTACTAATAAGGCTTTAGGCCTATTAAGCCTCTAAATTAGGCCTATTAGTTTTAATTAGAATTTAATAAAATATCAACAAGGTTTTTGTTTAAATAAATTTATGAATTTATTAGCCGGGTTGTCAAAAAGTTCGCATTTTAGTTGAAAAACCAACACCGATAAAATTTACGTCCCGGCGTATAAAATCACCTCAAAACCCCATATTTTCAAAAATTACTTAAAAGCATCGACCGCATTTTAAATAATTAAAAATAATTATTTACTAAAAATCCTTTTACATTTTAGCCCTCGGTCCCCGTTCCTCGATCGTCACTTGAATATTCCTAAAAATACCCTTTTATGCATGATGACAATAACAATCTAATTTAGCATATAAACAAGTATATCACATAATTAATTAGCAACTAAAACCAATTAATTATTCCATTTTCATAATTTCCTAGATTCGCATGCCGTTGGATTACGTCATCTTAAATTTGGACCTTACAGGAAGATTGTAACGCCCCGAAAATTTAAAGGTCCACGTAAACCACATGCATGCAAGCTATTAAATTCTCTTATTTTAATTAATTGGTTTTATTGCATAAATTAATTATGTTGTGCATGTTGACACGTTTGAATTATATTTTTATACATGGTTGCATTAAAATGTATTTCTAAATGTTATTCGAATTGCGATCAAGGAACGGAGACCGAGGGCTGAAAAATAGAAAATATTTTTATTAAATAATTGTTTTTAATTATTTAAAATATGATTGATGATTTTTCTTATTTTTGAAAATATGGGGTTTTTAGATGATTTTATACGTCAGGACGTAAATTTTATCGGTGTTGGTTTTTCAACAAAATACGAACGTGTTGGCAACTCGCCTAATAAATTCACAAACTTTTCTACTCAAAATAATTTTTATATTTTAATTAAGCACTAATGAGCCTAATTAAGTTTGTTAATGGGCCTAAGCCTTGTTAGTGGATTAATTAAGTATATAATATACTAACCTACCCTAAACCCCATTAAACCAAACGCCTCTTTCCCCCACAATTCCAAACTTCTCCCAACACAATTACACGGCACACACAATAATTTTCAAGGGAAGCATCGATGTTTCTTCAAAGTTTCAAGCCAAGGTCCCGTCGTCATCAATCTTCGATTCGTCAATGTTTATTCGTGCGTTAAACACGCAAAGGCACGCCATATTCTTTCCTTCAAACATCTATCACACCATAGTATTTATTTAATTGTGTTTTACATGAAAAACAAGTGCATCATTAAATAAATTCGTTTTTGTATCATATGTGATGTTTAAGGCTTGTGCTTTCATCCAAAAATATGTATATTATGTTGTTAAGGGGCTGCCATGACTAGAGCATTGATCAAGGATGTTTTGCAGGAGTTCAGAGTCCTAATAGCACACACAAAATGCTGCAAACTCGAAGGGACAAAAGCTGGAACCGAAATATGTGATTGTTGGCTTAGGTGATCGGGTTGGGGGCTAGGCCTTGTATGGATCGTCTGGGGTCAGGGCTGGGTCATGGTCTGAGTCAAGGAAGAGTCCTATCCACGCTAGGACTCGAGACCAGGGGCTTGCTAGGACTCCGCCCGACAGCCCAAAGGAAAGTAGCGCAGGTTGGCAGCAGGGGTAGGGAAGAAATGGCTCGACCAGGGGGCTCTGGGATGGGCTAGGCTAGTTTCTTAGGGTCTTAAGAAGGTTCACAAGGGCTGGGCTAGGGGTTGGTGCGGCTGGGTCGCTGCTGGCTCGAGGGAAAAGATGGAAACGTGAGGGAAGTGCAGGCAGGGAAGTTGCGCGAGGCTGCTGTCTTCGTGCAGGGCTTCGTGCGTGGCTCAGTGGCTCGGGTCTGGGACTGGTCTATGGTCAGTAAGGGTCGAGAAGGGTCAATAGGTCCTAGTTGGGTTAGGAGTCCTAGAAGTGCAAGGAGGATAACACACACACACACATGCAATTGGTCTATTGTCCAGCAGGGTTTGAGCGAGTTAGTGGCTAGGTCCAATGGTCAGGGCTGGTCAGGAGGGTGACTAGGTGGGTTGGCTAGGATTTGGCTTGAGGTGGCTCGGGCGTGGCTTGAGTATTTTGGGAGATGGCTCGGGGTGTCCTTATATGTGTCAATTTCAAAAATTAAAGAACAAAAATTGAATCCATGGGTCCACGGATGTGACTCATGATTTGGAAGGGTAGAATAAATATTAAAAATGTTATGTTTAAATTTGGGATTAAAATAATGAGTTTTGGATATGTCCGAGATTTAATCGATTCACGAAACGGTAATTAAAGAATTAATTGAAACACCTAGTTTTAAGCGTAATAAAATTATGAAAAATTATATTTAAGCTCAAATAATTATTAAAAGTCTAAGTTTTTAATTTGAGAAATTTTATATTAAGGCTTGGTTTAATTCGAGATTAAACGCAATAATATGCTATATTTAAATAATAAATTAAAAGTCCTCGATTTAACCTAAATAAAAAATTAAAAAATTCATGTAGGCTTAAATAATTATTTGGGACATGTTAGAGTCAATAAAATTAAGAAAATGTCAAAAACGTGAATTTTTAAGTCCAGGGGTAAAACGGTAATTTTACATCTAAAAATTAGTAATCGTCATGGCAATATCCTGAATGCTGTTTTATATGCTAATATGATTATTTCAAATGCTTATGAATTTTTATATGTTAAATTATGATTTTTAAATGTTCATGGATTTTATGGTTTAATTATGGACACTTAAAAGATATGTTGTATGCTTGGTTTAAAAGAAAAACGATATTATATGCATGTTTTTATCAAGTGATAGAAATACGAAATGTTGAAGGACATGAAGGGATTGTGACTAATACAATGATATGTTGGAGATATCGCAAGGGTTATGGTCCTAGTGAGAGTCCGACGATCGTGTTTCCATGGATACGGATACGAATACATTAATATGTTAATACGTTGGCCAAGGCCCAGTTGACCGGTGAGAGTGTTGCTGGTGTCCCCGTCGCCCAGTACTGTCGTTTTTTGTAGTTGGATCCATCGCCCAATACGAATATGAATACGAGTCACAATCACAATCTGAATTCAACAAACACGAATATGAATATGTTGATATGAATATGGATACGAATATGAATATGTTTATGTTTATATGAAAATGTTTATGTTTAAACTTGATTCATCTTTATGAAAAAGTTTACTAAAATGTTTACGTTTAAAGTTGATGCATCTTCATGAAAATGTTATTTTAAGTACAAGTATTTCCATTGTAGTATGTGTTCTGTATATGTAGTACTTGTTATCAAGATTATGGTGTATTGAGTCTTTAGACTCACTAGGTGTGATTGATGCAGGTGATTATGATAATGGAGATCTTGATGGTTGATTTTGCTGGACTGAAGGTGCACATAACTCGAGGACCGACGCTAGTTTTCCGCACTAGTTATGATTTATGATTTTAAGTTATGTTAAGTATATTTTATGACTTTTATTTATGGTATGAGAGATTTTTGAGAGGTTATAGTATGGGCTATACTTTTCAAATAATGTTTTTAGGTTGCTAAAACGTTTGACGATTTTATGCTTTAAATTATATTCTTTGGATTTTCAAATGGTAGTTAGTTGTTTTATTTTTAAAATGGTGTCAAAAATATTTTATGGTTCGCCTGAATGTTAAGTGAGGTTGAAAAAAAAAATCTAGTTCTTTTTAAATAAACGTGTAGCAGAAGTTTCACGTGCACTCTTCTGCCCTCTGCTTCACGCCTCTTTTTATCCTCCACAATGGGCCTCACTCCTCAAATCTTTTTAAGTACATGTCAAGTTAAAAAATGTAGATAAGATTGTAGATATTTTATTTTCAAGTGTGAGACTTTATTTTTATCAAGATCTACGAAGATTTTTTTCCAATACTTCAATATTATCAAGGAATAAAATATAAGAATATTTTATTTCCTTTCTTTTGTATTTTTTTCTTTGAAGTCTTTTAAATTTATCTTATCTTCCAATTTAAGCATTTTTCCAATTTTATTCAAATCTATAATTTTCAATTCAAATAAGCACATAATTAAGGATAAAAACTCTAGATAAGCACAAATAAAATCTCTAAATCTCTATAAGATTTAGGCTTTATCACTAGTCTAGGACATATTTCCCCAAAAATGATGTACAAGCTAGTGGGAGTGGGCATGTTTGACTCGTCAGACATAAACTCTCTAGAGACATGTGAGTTGATAGGTGTGGTTTTTACATGTTTTATTGCATTAGTTTGTGTGTGTTTGCAATGTGCATGCGTACATTTCTTTTACATCTTGTTCATTTTAGAGTAAACATTTTCATTTGATCATGTCTCACTGTTGTGTGACAAATTTGCAGGAAAAATGACCGGAAAGCCGAATCTGGAGCAAAGTGCCAATCGAAGAAGAAAATGAGCAGAAAAGGTGGCGCTCGGGCGGTAGAAAATTACCGCCCGGGCACGAGAGGTGAATACAAAAAGTGACGTCCGGACATGTGGCGCTCGGGCGGTAATTTTCTACCTCCCGAGCGCGAATGCCGCATTCTCCAAAGCAGATTACAGAAGATGTGGCGCTCGAGCAGTAATTTTCTATCGCCCGAGCGCCGGTTATTTTTGGAAAAAATTCTGGACGATTCAATTCCTTATTTTCTGAAGGTGGATGATATGGTAAGGGGTTGGGAGACGAAAATCGGATCTCTCGATCATTATTCAGCAGCCAAGAAGCAAAGGAGGAGATAAAAGCTTGGAGAAAGCGCTTGGATTGAAGATTCGAAGATTTCCGAGCACCGTTCTTCGAGTTTTTCGTCAAATCTAGTATTTCTAATTTAGTTTTCATCTTTTAAACATTGTGTTGTTTATTTTCACTATGAATTCTAGTAGCTAATTTTAAATATTTGTTGGGATTTAAGGGGATCCTACCCCCAAACTTTGTTTTAATTAATTTATGTTTCAATAGTTGGTGTGTTTTTTATTATACTATTGTTTTATCGTGTTGTTAGGGCGTAGCTAACTTTAACAGCATTTTTATATTGCGAGTGAGTTCGAGAGAATAAACTTGTGATAGGAACGAGTAGTATAATCCGTGGATCTACAATTTGCATAGATATATGAAAATGGATACGCGCCGATAGTCATAGTCCGGTAGGGCGAAAACTAGGGGATTTCAGAAAACGACATGTGATTCACTCTTGATAAATAATTAAAGATATTTAATTACTTCATTGAGTAGAATTAGTTTGGAATAGCTCGAGAGAGTGTGTTCAATTAAATAGGAAATCCCGTCGGAAGTATACAATCACTGTCGAACGAATTAATTAATTAACGAGGGGTAGGTGAACCGATATTCCCATCAAATCCATTTCTCATTGAATTTTAATCAACCATTTTGGATATTACCTTTCATCATTTAATTATTGAATCTTTCTATTTGCATATTTATTCGAGAATAGTAGTGTTAAAACAATCAACTCAATTTTCGTTGCTAAATGTTTAATAACTGAAAATAATAATTGTTAAATACAGTCTTCAGTGGAACGATACTCGTACTCACGTATATTATACTATTACTTGACATCGTGCACTTGCGATTAATTTTAGCATATAAAATCATATTTTTATTGAGGATTCCACAGTGCAAGTTTTGCTCGATCATGAGTCATGTCTGAAAGAAAAAATGACCAAGCCCTTTTCTTAGGGAAAGTGGAACGTGTATATGATCTATTGGATTTGATCCATACAGATATGTGCGGTCCGCTAAATGTTAGTACAAAATTTGGTCATCCTACTTCATTATCTTTACCGATGACTATTCGAGATTTGGGTTTGTGTATTTAATAAAATACAAGTATGAAGCCTTTGAAAAGTTCAAAGAATTCAGAGCATAAGTATAGAAACAGTTTAAAAAAGTATTAAAACACTACGATCAGATCGAAGTGAAGAGTACTTGAGTATCGAGTTTCAATACTACCTTAAGGAGAATGAGATTCTCTCACAGTGGACTCCGCCTGCAACACCCAGTTTAATGGTGTGTCAGAACGTCATAATCGGAAATTGATGGACTTGGTCCGATCTATGATAGGATTAACTGAATTGCCGCCATCTCTTTGGGGATATGCGCTTGAAACAGTGGCAAGGTTATTAAATCAAGTTCATACAAAAGCACTGGATAAAACTTCACATGAGATATGAATGGGAAATTCGCCCATATATTTTTACCTAAGAATATGAGGATGCCTTGCTTACGTGAAGAAGGCAGTGAGAGAAAAATTTGATAGTAGAGCCAATTTGTGCTATACTGTAGGATATCCAATGAGCTCTGTTGGATATTACTTCTATTATCCAAGTGAAACAAAGGTGTTCATTTCAAGGAAATCCACATTTTAGAGAAGAAGTTTCTATTAGACAGAAAAAACGGGATGATAGAACTCGATGAGATTCGAGAACCACCGATTACACAAGTAGTATAATGAAATGACCTCTACTTTTAAAAAAAATTATAAATCATAAACTCAAAAATAAAAATAAAAATAACTAAACATATCCATAAATCAAAATAATTTAAAATTTTAAATCTCAAGTGCATCATAAAATCTCTAAATCATCAACTAACCAAAATTCTATATTGACCTTTAAAAAGATCAACTAATAATAAAATAAAACATAAAATCTCTAATAAAAATCAGTAACACAAATCCTTTAAATCTTTTATCTAACAAGCTAGTGCGGAAATAAATGGCTTTCGGGAGTGTACTGCTGCACTCGATCCACTCAATTGTCAACGCCTCCCATAATATCATCCTATCCTGCATCATACAAACCTAGTAAGTCTAATGACTCGGCACGTTTTAAACATTAATAGTGAATAATACATATACAATCACATGTATTGGATATCATACTTTTATTTAAAATAGCTTTTGAACATAAATAAACCATTTAAAATAGCTTTAAGTATAAATAAATCATATATCATAAAATCATTTTAATCATAAAGCTTTCAATCCTTTATCATTTTGGGTGAAGTTTGATCCTTCAAAGTAAATAGCTTTTATCCTCTGGTTGACTGATCAGTCTTCAGCTCCACATGGCCCAAGGGGATGGGCACTAGGCTCCACCATGGAAATACGATCGTCGGGCTCCCTCGGGGGCCTTCTCCCATAGACGGGCTCCCTCTGGAGCCTTCTCCTATAAATGGGCTCCCTCTGGGGCCTTTTCCCTCACGACATCTCCACAAAGATGTAATTTCACTGTTCCTTCTTAAAACGGATACCCCACATATCATATATCATTTGTCACAGTCAATTCACATCCCTCAAAATATTTTTTCTTTTCTTTTAAAAGCATAAAATATCATAGCTTTCCACAAATAGCATTTTAAACAGTAAAATTGCACAGCTTTACCATAAATCATAAAATATTATATTTTCATCAAAATCATCATTTTAAATCATTTAACATGCATTATGATCCTTCGGGACACTGCCAAGCTTTTATGTAATTCCCAAGTGTAAAATGATCGTTTTGCCCCTAGGCGTAAAATTTCTCGATTTTAACTTTTTCTTACTTTTAATGACATGTGTTATCCCAAATAATTATTTAAGCTTAAATCTAATTTTTAATAATTTTATTCAGCTTAATTCGAGGCTTTTCGATTAATTCTTTAATTAACTATTTGTGAAGCGTTTAATTCCTGAATAAATTCATAACTTAATATTTTCTTCCTAAATTTTAAACATAGACTTTTTATTACCTAAAATACCCTTTGTGAGCCATGAACCACACCTGTGGACCAATGGTTCCAATTTTTATTCATTTATTCTCGTTTTTTACCCTTACTTGAAAACACCGAGCCATCTCATGATTTACTCGACCCACGCCCGAGCCACCTCGAGCAAAATCCAAGCCAACCCATCTAGGAACCCTACTGAGCAACTATGACCCTTAGAACCTAACCCTAGCTTGCGCACAAGCCCAGCAACCGAGCCCTACAATCTGCGCGCAAGCTGCTTCTACACTTAGGACTCTTGATCGAACTAGGACTCCTCTAGCCACTTAGCCAGCGATCACCTCGGACCCTCACCGAACCTAGACCATGCCCAAACCCAACCAAGCCTATCCTAAGCCCCTGAACCCATGCAGCGAGCCACCTAAAACAAGGACAGCAGCCGCGCATGATTTCTCTCCATGGTGCTATGAATTTTCTACTTAGGCTAGGACTCTTTGCTCGAGACACCCTCGAGTCCCAACCTTCTTGACCCTCTCTAGAACCCCCTGAGCCACCTCCTAGACAACCTAGCCCTGCCCTTAAACCCTTCGAATGTTACAGCTCTCGGCTGCGCCAAGCACATGCAAGGGAAGAGTCCATGCGATCATGGACTCTTCCTAACTTACTAGCCTAGGATCCTACCAGACCTTAGAAAGGTCCCTCACCAATCCCTCAACATCCTTGTTCGAGCCTAGGCCTAGCCGAGCCCTCACCCGAACCCATGACCCATAACATACAAGGAAACCCTCCCCTCTTCTAGCCACCTTACACAGCCCTTGACTCTACGGTTCCAGCCTTGTTTTCCTTAAAAATTAATCATGTTTTAACCATATTTCATGTTGCTTTTGCAGCGTACTCATTGGAAATCATACCATGATCACATATACGTAAAAAAGTTGAAACTTTTGAAAATATTTGACAAACGATGAACCAATCATACAAACATATTTTTCAAACATAAACAATTAAAACATGCATATTATGATTTGAATGATGCTTAAAAGAGTTTAAAAAACGTGTCTTTGCGTTTAAAACGCTCGAATATTCAATCGTTGGCGAGGGTGCGAAGTTTCCCAACCTAAACCTCGAATTTTTTGTGTGTGTGTGTGAGTTTGTATTTCGGCGACAATAGGTTGAATTGTGGGGTGGAAGAAGCCCTAAGTTCTTATTTATAATTTTAATCAACATGTTAATGGGTTTTGATTTTGGGCCTCCAAGTATAGGACCAATTGAGCCTACTCAATTTGGTTAAATTTGACCCAATAACTCTTATTTAATTAAAATGTAAAAGTTTATAAAATTAGTTTCCCAAAAATAATATTTTTGATCTTTTAAACACTCCTCGTTTGCCCAAAATTGGCTTCTAGGGAAAAATCGAGCTCGACTCGTAAAATAATTCGAACTCCAACATCTTTAGGAAAATTAAATCATTTTTAATCATATTAGGAAGCCTTGCATTTATTTAATGAAAAATAAATATTCTTGTCTTGGTTATCATCGATCTCTTTTCCCCTGCCTATTATCGAATATTCGGGTAAAATCTTTCAATTTCATGAATTCATGTCATATAATCATTTAATCATGCAATCATACATTTAATCATATCATATGCATCAAGTAAGAATTTAAAACCAATTAAATAAAACAATTAAGTAATTAAAATAATTTGCATGCATGTGGTTTACGTAGGTTGATTTTTCGGACGTTACATAGAATCCACACCCCAATAGCCAATCAAAGAAACACAAGCTCCTATGAGATCCGAAAGGATATCATAGCCGCCTAATAGGTTGATCCTGCTTCTTAAAGAGGGCCAAGGTTAGCCCATTCCTAGATGTGATCCAAGAAATTTCAAGGAAGCATTGTCTGATGCTGATTCATCTAAATGGCTTGAAACCATGCAGTCTGATATGGACTCCATGTATTCGAACCAATTATGGTCCATGAGAAAACTTTTTCTCCAGTCGCAATGTTCAAGTTCATTAGGATACTGTTAGTCATAGTAGCATGGTATAACTATGAAATATGGCAAATGGATGGGAAGACAATGTTCCTGAATGGGGATATTAAGGAAGATATTTACATGTCTCAATCTGAAAGATTCACATCAGTAGGAAATGAGGATTAAGTATGCAAACGTCATATATCCATTTACGGACTCAAAGGGGAATCAAGGAGCTGAAACATCATATTTGACAACATTATCAAAGATTTCGATTTTGCCAAGAATCCTGAGGAACCTTGTGTGTACAATAAGGTTAGTGGGAATACAGTAACATTCCTGGTGCTTTATTTTGATGACATACTACTCATTAGGAATGATTTAGGGATGTTGTAGTCAACTAAAGTATGGTTAGCTGGTAAGTTCTCCATGAAGGATATGGGCGAAGAATCATATGTATTAGGAATACGTATCCATAGGCATAGATAAAAAAGGATGCTATGGCTCACTCATCCATATATATCGATACCATACTAAGGAGATTCTCTATGGAGGAGTCCAAGAGAGAATATCTCTCAATGTCTCATGGTGTGACTCTATCCATGTCTATGTTTCCTAAGACTGATGAAAAAATATAAACCATGAGCCTCATTCCATATGCGTATGCTATAGGTAGTAAAATGTATGGTATGATATCTACTCAAACTCATGTTGCATATGCACTGAGTGTTGCGAGCAGATATCAGTCGGATCCTGGACCACTGCATTGGAAATCAATGAAGGACATTCTTAAATACTTGAGAAGAACTAAGAATTTGTTCTTGGTATACGGGAGTGGAGAACTAAAATTAGAAGGCTACACTGATTCTATCTTCCAATCAGATGTGGACGATTCGAAATCGACATCTGGATTTGTATTCAAGCTCAATGGTGGTGATGTCTCTTAGAAGAATTCCAAGCACGACACCACAATGGATTCAACAACTGAGGACGAATACATACTTGCATCGACTGCAATAAAGGAGGGTGTTTGGATGAGGAATTTCATCTAAGAATTGGGTATCATTCCCAAACAGTTGATCCAATCCCGATCTACTGTGACAACATCAGTGTCGTTGCGCAAGCGAAGGAACCAAGGTCTCATTAGCGATCCAAACATTTACTGAGTAAGTTCCACATAATCCGGGAGATTGTGGGTAGAAGAGACATATCAGTAGAGAGATTCTCCTCCGCAGATAACGTTGTTGATCCACTTACGAAGCCCCTGCCATGACCATTGTTTGAGAAGCATCGCAAAGAAATGGGTCTAAGATCTATGGGTAGTTGGCTATAGGGCAAGTGGGAGATTGTTAAAGTAGGTGTAAAGCAAGCCAACTTATGGCTTGGACTTTTATTGACTCTAATGTAAAACAATCTTTATTTTAACAATATTTTTCGAATTGGTTCTATTATTGTATTATACTTTATCTGTATACTCATGCAAGCTGCATAGATAAAGTCCTTGAACATACAATAGGTACCATGAGGCTTTCCTCGCAATGTAAGATCATGAAACTCATTAGGAAGAGTACTATTCTAAACAGATTATTAGTCGAATCAGCCGCCTAAAACAAAGATAAAGGTAGCTCGAGCTCGAGACTAGCATCTGTGATATAAACGTCATGTTTCATTGGCAAGGGCATGGAGATGTCCATTCACACAAATGGGTGATCATATGATGATGCACTGAACAACCCTCTATCAGACTGTCTAAGTGATTCTCACTTATCAAGTGGAATAGTCCGCAGTTATGGTTGTACACCATTAGTCCTTTGACCCGGGACAATGTAGAGGCTATACGTACTAGCATGCACTTTGATCTATTTACCGACTCCATTGAGGGTCATCAGGTGGCGTGGTTCGGTGTAGTTTTGAAATACATAGGAGAAAATACATTGTAGTCAGGGATTCACAGTTTATTTACGGGTGAAGATATCATATGTGATCTGATGGGTTAATAGTGCAAGGAGTGTATGGCCAGAGCAAGAAATGCACTTTAGGGAAATGTGTTTTCCTAGTTGCACATACCATGCCACTATTAGTACTCAAAGAAAAATTGTATCGTTATCAAATTCATATGCAACTCTCGATATACCAATGGTTGTAGATTCGATCGAGATATATGCGTGGAAAGGACCGTACTGTATGCTAACAATGACTAAAAGTTCTTGGAGGCAATATCAGTGATACCTAGGGGATCATGGGGCGATGTTACAAGACGATCTTACCATAATCCGATGGGTGCAATCAGAAATCAGTTCTGACATTCTTAATCAAGGATTGATAAAAAGAATGGGGCTAACTAGGGTAAGCCCAAATAACAATAAATGTTATTTTGAATCACATGGAGATGTGAACTCATAGTTAGTTGTATCTCTGAACCATTAAGAGTCACACAAATATCGAATTCTGTGTTCCCGTTGAGAAAGTCAAACTTCAAGGAGTTAAAATTTGGTGACTTACAGTTTGATGGAGATCAAATAAGAATCTTATAAAAGCAAGTCTAATGCATGATTTTGATTCCAACACCACCAAATACCTCTACATCATCAAATCTCAATCCAACAACAGCACTCCACAGTACTTCCAAGTCAAAATAAATAAAGCAAGCCTAATGCACGTGTTAGAGTAGGTGTCCAGCAAGCCAACTTGTGGCTTGGGCTTTTATTGACTCTAATATAAAACAATCTTTATTTAAATAATATTTTACGATTTCATTCGATTATGACATTATACTTTATCTGTATATCCATGCAAGATGCATAGATAAATTCTTTAAATATACAATAGGTACCTTGAGGTCTGCCTCGCAACGTAAGATCCTGAAACTCATTAGGAAGAGTACTATTCTAAACAGGTTTCTAGTCGAATCAGCCGCCTAAAACAAGGATAAAGGTCACTCGAACTCGAGACTACCATCTATGATGTAAACGTCATGTTTCATTGGCAAGGGCATGAAGATGTCCATTCACACATGTTGGAAACTAAGTTCCGGCATTTGACAAAATAAGAACAAACTGATACGCAAATATATTCAGCAACTGAACTTAGCTACAAAGAAAACTGATCAGTTGGAAACCGATCAGTTAATACATTCAGCTAAGCATCCTTCAACTGAAGATGTCTCGGGAAAGAACATTCAACCGACAAAGAGACATAACATATTACAACTGAATATGAAACACCGCACCACAACCAAGACAGCTTAGAACAACGTATTTCGGTGGAAGCAGTTAAGACGCCGCATTACAATAAATAAAGCAAACAATGTCCAAGAAATAATCAAGTGGAAATCAACGGATACAAAGATTCAAATTCATCTCTAGTTACCGTTGAAAAAGAAGATTATAAATATAACAGAAGAACAGCTGAACAACAAGAGAAAGATAAACTATTCAAAAGCTTGCTGTCATTCTGTCAAAATCTAAGCTCACTCTTTCTTGTTTTATTCGTAGCAGTCAAGGCTACAAGTTGAGCTTACTAGCACTCTGTAATATTTGCTAAATTCAATAGTGCTAAGATCAGTTACGCACTGAGAACATTCTGTTAAACTAAGAGTTTCAGTTTTTGGCAGTGTTAAGTCCAAACTGAAGTGGGTCAGTACACATCTTGTATTTGATCAAAGTTTTTTAGTGGAAATCCTATCCTTGTGATAGAAGGGGTGACGTAGGAGTAATTGAAATCTCCGAACATCCAGAAACAATCCTTGTCTACTTTATTTCAGTTTCGTATTCTATCTTTCAGTCAGTTATTTTCCGCAACTACTTTAGTTTAACTGATTGTCATTGACCAACAAGATTCCGAGAATCAGTTTGTCACCAAACTGAACTCAAAATTCGAAAAGACCAGTATTAATTGTGAGTGTTTATTCAAACCCCCCTTTCTAAACACTCTTGATACGTTAATCGATCCTATCGAGTGGTATCAGAGCGGTTGAATCTTGTTCTTGAATACTTTTGATCTATAAACTTACTAGCATGACTTCATTCAACAAAATTCCTATGTTCTCCAGAGAAGATTTTGATGATTGGAAAATCAGAATGCAGGCTCATTTAGCTGCACAAGATGATGACATATGGTATTTCATAACTGATGGACCCATGAAAATTCTAAAAACAAATACAGCAGTTGCCGTAACAGAAGGGGCGCCACAAAGAATAGAAAAGCCAAGAGAAGAATGGACAACTGAAGATAAAAGAAAAGCAAATCTTGATAATGTGGCTAAAGACATTCTGTACAAAACTTTGGACAAAGTAACCTTCAGCAAAATAAAAATTTGTAAGTCAGCCAAAGAAATTTGGGAAAAGCTGATCCAGCTATGTGAAGGAAATGATCAAACCAAAGAAAATAAACTTTCTGTTGCTGTTCAAAAGTTTGACAACATCAAAATGAAAGTAGGAGAATCAATGCACGAGTATGATGAAAGAGTAAGCAATATCATAAATGAGCTAAATGCACTTGGAAAAGTGTATACCAACAAAGAGGTTGCACTGAAAGTAATGAGAGGTCTTCCCAAGGAATGGGATGTCAAGACCATGGCATTGAGAGAATCCAAAGATCTGAACCAGATTGAACTTCATGATCTGTTTGCTGATTTAAAAGCTTATGAATTTGAGCTGCAGACCAGAGAAGGAGAACCATCTACCCCTACAGCCACAACTGCTCTTGCGGCTGTCAGAACAGAACAAATAAGTTTAGTCGAGAAATTTGCTGATTAGTTAAGCAATGATGCTATGTCATTGTTTATCAAAAAATTTGGAAGNACAGAGAAAGAGAACCATCTACCCCTACAGCCACAACTGCTCTTGCGGCTGTCAGAACAGAACAAATAAGTTCAGCCGAGAAATCTGCTGATCAGTTAAGCAATGATGCTATGTCATTGTTTATCAAAAAATTTGGAAGGTTCATGAGAAAGAATCAAGGGAACTTCCAGAAGTCATACCAAAGGAACAATTTCAAAGATGTACCAAATGCCTGCTATAACTGTGGCAAATCAGGTCACTTTATTGCTGACTGTCATAAACCCAAGAAGGACAGTCAAGGTTCAACTGATAGAAGAAAGAAATCATATGAACACAAAAGAAGACCCAAAGAAGATAAGAAGCTCTTCAGAAAGAAACATGAGGTACTCTTAGCTGAGGAAAACAAATCCAAATGGGCAGAAACTGACAGTGAAGAGTCTGAACCAGAAATCTCATGCAGTTCTAGTGATGATGAGAAAGTAAAGTGCTTGATGGCTAATGATGCAGCAGAAGAATCATCTAGCCAACAGGTAACAGGTACAAACAAGAACTCAATATGGTATTTGAACAGTGGATGTTCGCGACATATGACAGGAGATGCAAGTGTGCTATCTCAACTGATCAAATACAGTGGTCCAAACATCAGTTTCGGGGACAACTCCAAAGGTAGAACTGTGGGTAAGGGTAAGCTTATCCATGGTAACTTTACTTTTAAAGATGTTCTATTAGTAGAAAACCTGAAGTATAACTTGATAAGCATCAGTCAGTTATGCAACAGTGGATTCTCAGTACAATTTGACAAAAACTCATGTTCAGTCAAAACCTCAACTGATGAAATCATACTAATTGGCAAACGTTGTGGAAACACATATAAAGTTAGTTGGAATGATCAAACTTATGCACCAATTTGTTTTATTGCTTCCAAATCATCTAAAAACTGGTTATAGCATAAGAGACTAAACCATTTAAACTTCAAAACCATTGCCTATCTAAGTAAACATGAACTTATAACTGGTTTGCCCAAAATAGATTTTTCAAAAGAAAAACTTTGCTCTGAATGTCAGTATGGTAAACAAGTACGATCTTTTTTTAAAAACAAGGGCTGTAAATCTTCATCCCGATGCTTAGAACTACTGCACATGGATCTCTTTGGTCCTATACCAGTCATGAGCTTAGGGGGAATAAAATACACCCTGGTAGTCGTAGATGACTTTTCAAGATTTACTTGGGTTATTTTTCTCAAATCTAAAGTCCATACTGCTTCACAACTGATAAAGCTCTTCAAAAGACTTTTAAATGAAAAATCAGTTGTAATTGATCGAATCAGATCTGATCGAGGAACTGAATTCATCAATCAAACTCTTACAAATTTTCTAGAGGATGCTGGAATTAAGCATGAGCTCTCAGCAGCCAGAACTCCTCGGCAAAATGGTGTAGCTGAGAGAAGAAATCGGACCCTTAAAGAAGCTGCTAGAACAATGCTTGCTGATTCCGGTATTTCTCAAATATTTTGTGCAGAAGCAGTAAACACTGCGTGTTACACTCAAAACAGATCAATGATTAATAAGAATCATATGAAAACACCATATGAGATCTGGCATGGAAGAAAAAGTATAATTACTTACTTCAAAATATTCGGCTGCAGATGTTTTATTCTTGATAATGGTAAAAATTATTTAAAAGCGTTTGATGCTAAATCTGCAGAGGGAATATTCCTTGGATACTCAACATTTAGTATAGCTTATAGAGTCTTCAACAAGAAAACACTAAATGTTGAAGAACCTGTTCATATTAATTTCGATGAAACTGAACTAACTGATAAGCCAACTGATCAAGTTGAGCTAGTTGATCGATTCACATATATCAGTTTGGAAGATGATGACAAAGATGAATGTCATGGGAATCAAAACATATTTCAAACTCCTGAACCAGAAGTACTGGACCAATTAGATGAGCAGGAAGTCGTTGCTGATGATCAGATGANTGAAGAAAATTGATGAAGCTCTTGCTGATCCTAACTGGGTAAATGCAATGCAAGAACAGCTAAATCAGTTCACTCACAACAATGTCTGGAACTTAGTTCCAAGACCAATTTCAAAAACTATTATAGGTACAAAATGGGTCTACAGGAATAAACTGAACGAGGATGATTCAGTTGGACGCAACAAAGTAAGATTAGTGGCACAAGGATGCAGACAAGAAGAAAGAATTGACTATGATGAGACTTATACTCCAGTTACAAGACTGGAAGCAATCAGAATGTTTCTTGCTTATGCATCATACAAAAATTTCAAGGTATTTCGGATGGATGTAAAGAGTGCATTCCTGAACGGTCAACTAAAAGAGGAAGTATATGTTGAACAACCCCCAGGTTTTGTAATTCACAACTTTCCTGATCATGTATATCATTTGAACAAAGCATTATATGGTCTTAAACAAGCTCCTAGAGCTTGGTACGAAACTCTTACAAAATTCCTAACTGATCATGATTTTTCTGTTGGATCAGTTGATAAGACCTTATTCAAATTTACTAAGAATAATCACATTTTGTTAGTTCAAATTTATGTTGATGATATCATATTTGGGTCAAATAACCCCAAATTATGCGAAAAATTTGCTAAGTTAATGCAGGATAAGTTTGAAATGAGTATGATGGGTGAACTGACATTCTTTCTTGGACTGCAAGTGAAGTAACTGGAAACTGGTATATTCATCAGTCAGACTAAATATACAAAGGAGCTGCTGAAGAAGTTAGGCATGGAATCATGTTCAGCTGCAAATACTCCCATGAGCTCATCAGTAAAATTGGACACTGATCAAGGGGGAATATCAGTTGAGGCGACATTATATCGAGGTTTAATAGGTTCATTGTTGTACCTAATTGCCAGTCTCCCTGATATTTTATTTGCTGTCTGTATGTGTGCTAGATTTCAAGCAAATCCTAAGCAATCACATTTTTCAGCTGCTAAAAGAATTTTGAAATATCTTAAGGGTACACAAAATGTTGGGTTGTGGTATTCTAAAGACTCTACTTTCAATTTAGTTGGATATTCAGATGCAGATTATGCAGGATGTAAGCTTGATCGAAAAAGTACAAGTGGATCTTGTCAGTTTCTAGGAGACATACTGATCTCTTTGTTCAGCAAAAAGCAGACATCCATAGCTATCTCAACAACTGAAGCAGAATACCTTGCTGCTGGTAGTTGATGTGCACAACTGATCTGGATCCAGCAACAATTGAGAGATTGTGGAGTAATTACAAATGAATCGCCCATATTTTGTGACAATACTAGCACAATTGCCATTACCTATAATCCAGTTCTTCACTCAAGGACCAAGCATATAGATGTCAGACACCACTTCATTAGAGATCATGCTTTGAAGAAGGACATTAGACTGGAGTATATATCAACTGAGCAACAAGCAGCTGACATCTTCACCAAACCATTACCCGAGACTAAGTTTTCTTACTTTCGCAATATTCTTGGTTTAATTCATTTGTCTTAAAATTATTACTAATGTTGCTTTACTAATAGAATTATCTGCAGAAAATAAGAACACAACAAATTGAAAATAATACTTTATTAAGAATACCATCGATCCCAGTTTACAGAAGATATCATAGAACCAACTGAATCCTGCCATTCTCTAGTCCAATTATTCAACTCATAAATTTGGATTCTAGAAAATGACCTAGTTGTAGAAATCTTCTCAACCACATGCCGTTCCTTCCATAACATTGCTTCTAACAGACATTTGTCATCAATTAGATCTGTAACATGTCTAACTTCAAAAACGATCAAGGAATTTTCTTGTTGTTGCTGCTTGAGCACGAGTAGGAACAGCACCACTACTACTTCCCTCTGTAAATCATGAATCTTGAACCATGTTGACATCACTTTCATCAAGACATATTCTTCCATTGTCTTCTTCAACTCTTCTAAATATGGACTTATTTGCTCATTAACTTGAACATGCGAACTACTGCATGCATCAGAGTTACTTGAATCCGACATACTGAACTGTTATTGTCTCACATTCTATCATCTTATTTATAGACAGATGAAATTTAAATGTTGAAGAAACTAAAGAGACTCAAGTCAACCGAAGCGTTTTCTTCTCATTTACCGAGGCTTCTTAACTATCAGTTGTTTATTATCAACCGATATCAGTTTGTCATTTATTACTTAATGTATCACTGATTTTCGTTCATAATCAACTTATATAAGCTAGTTCCCCATCAGTCAATTTTTGTTAGCAATTAACAACTGATGCAATGTATCATTTGTAGGCAAAAGAAAAGCAAAGTTAAACTAATAAAAATATTTCATTCAACTATAAATATTTGCTTGGATTACATCATTATATTTTTCTTCTACAACATTTATCCAGATATGCAACCAAGAGGATAAAGGTGGAGTAGATGTCTTGCAAAAGCTGTGAGAGCCAGCTATGCGCCTAAGGATCTTCAGTTCCTTTCGAAGCATCATCTGATAGATATGACCATATGTGAAGATGTCCACCCACACAGCTATGTTCAAGTGCTTTCGCACTTTCTTCAACTCTGCCACCAGCTCAGGAGTGGTAGCCTCTCCAGAATTATACAGGAACGCAAGCTCCTGTAACCTTTCCCAGTAAGGAAGACTCTTGTAGAAGACTTTGTCTTCTATAGAAGCCTTCCTAGCTTCCAGAGTAAACGACGGTCCACTCGAACTGCTCGCATCTGCCATTTTCTTTATCTTAAATATTTTCACTAATATGACTGAAACTAACCGTGTTACTTCTATTTATAGCTGAAAATAATGGAAGCTGAAGGGTCGTCAACGTTTCAGCAAACGATAATCTCTCTGACTTTTAAATTTAATTTATATCGTCGCTTTATTCATTTTATACACCAATTAAGGGGGAATATCAGTTTTGAAAAAGTTAACTGAGAAGACAATTGTTTGTGAATTCCCAACTGAATTGAATCAGCTCTCCAACTGATCGTTCAGCTGGATACCTTACAAACCTTCTCACATAAGTTAACCAATTAAAAACTTATTATATTCCAAATCCAATGACATGACTACAGTTTCATGACGTGGCATATTTTAAACCACTCACTATCTTACACACACGTTTACAGCACACGTACACATATTTTTATTCAAAATTTATACCGGACTGACACGTGTCCCGAATTTGAATAGTCACGAACAAATGTACTTTGCCCGCTTCAATGCAGTTCTCTTCCTCATGACTACAATCAGTTTCTAAGAGCATACTAATTCCAGAGCTTATTCTTTACGATTTACAGATTACTGTATCTTCCGAAATGGCAAATCAAATCCCAGCTCACATATTGAACGCTATGGTCATTGATTTTGATTCAGTTCTATCAGTTCAAGAAGCAGATGTTAAGAATGTCTTTCTGAAGATTGAATCTGCAGGTCTCAGGATGTTCTTGGGACAATCTTCGCAGGAGATATACCTCAAGCAAGTCAATGAATTCTATCAAAAGGGATTTGTCACTGCTGATAGAAATATCTCTGTAACTGTCAATGATCAGCAGTTGAACCTTTCTGAAGAGACTTTTGGAGAAATTTTCTCTTTGCCAACTGATGGGTACGTCAGTTTCTCTGAAGTCAAAACCCCTTTCATTGAAGAAATGCAATCTCGGTTGTCTGCTGATGGACGGAAAATCAAGGTTTCCGATCCAAAGAAAGAGCTGAAACCAGAAATACAATTATTAGCCGACATTGTAGCGAAGGGGATATTGGCTAAGGCTGGCTCTTATGCTGCCCTTACACTTAAAAAATTCAAGGTAATGACCATCATCATGGGAGAAAAGAAAGCCAACTGGAGGCATATCATTTTCAACATTCTGAAGAATATGCTTAAATCCACCAAACAGTCACGAGGCTTTGCCATCCCAATCAGTTATCTTTTAAAACTAAATGGATTGGTAGCTGACAATGCTGGAACATCATCAAAGTTCAAGGTCTTCACTGCCAAGAACATCTTACCATCAAAAACCAAACAAGAGGTTGAATCGCAATCACCTGCTCCAGCACCAGTCAAGAAGGCCAAAACTTTGGGCCAACTGAAAACTGCAAAACGAAAACTGATTATCAGTGAATCATATTCAGAGAAAACTCCCTCTCCGAAGCTTGTCAAGAGACCAAGGACGCAAAGAAGCAAACCTATAACAGCAGTGGAATTTATTCCAACTGAGAAAATCACTCAATCAGCGGCTCAACAGCCTATTCAGGCTATACCTTTGCAGGTAGTTCCACCTGATAATTCAGTCACTGAAGAAAAGGCACCAGCTAAGGTAAGAGCTCCATTAACTCATGTAAATCGCCCTACCATTTTGCCTCGGGCCAGATCTAAAGGCGTGATATTAAGGGAACCAGTGGACACCACACACTCTGGTTTGGATATTCTTCACATTCTCACAACTGACAAAGGAAAAGGCAAGCTGATTGAAGAACCAAGGCCATCTAATGTCATCCAAACTCACATTGACCTAGTTTGAGAACAGGTCAATGCATTTGCCACATCAAAATTAAAATCCTTTGATAGTTGGAAAAGCTTTAGGGCTGAATTTTTTGCCAAAGAGCTGAAGCACAAATCCCAACTGAAAAAGTTCATAAAGCTTGAAGCGATTGTGCTGAAAGTAGTCAAAGCTGCTACTATTGCCCAGGCATTGGAAAGGCAAAAATATTTTTTTGATCAAATTCGAGCCAAAAAGCTGACTAGAATGGTAGCAAAGCTGAAATCCAACTACAATCCCACAAGTCCAACTGCATACAATGATAGAGCTGTGTTCACTCAACTGGACACAGATCTTAGTCATCTACAGGGTGAAATCAGATTTTGGGAACAGGATCAGGAATTGGTTCTTCCTGACAAATCCTCAAATTCAAATACAGAAAAAGATTCATCCTCTTCTCAACAGAAAGAGCCATCTCCACAACCGGCAACTGAAGAGCCAGTTCAGGATGTACATCAATCTTCTCAGGCAGAACATTAGCTATACTCTGAAACAGAACTATCCTTTGCAAACATTGATGAAATCATTCAAGATGTAGCCCTGGAAGCTCAGCTAGAGGAAATACAGTCTGAATCAGTTGCTCCTTCAACTGAACAACCAGAACAAGAGGGTAAGATATCATCTGAAGGACCAGCTGAGTCTCTTATTGCTGAAAAATTAACATCTGCTGAGACCAAAGAACAAACTGAAGCACCAGTTCAGCTAGAAATTTCTGCTAAACAAGTTACTACTAAAAATGTGGAGGGTCAGTTGCTCATTCAAACAAAGGAGCAAGAACCAAGTTCAATCGACACTCAACAAGAGGCTCCAGTGAATGAGCCATCCATCTCCATCATTCAGCAAGACATCTCATCTCTGGATCAGAACCCACCTTCACCACCTCAAGTTCAAGAAGACATTGCTGCAATAGAAATTCCAGCTCAGACTGTTGATGAAACATTGGAAACTGACCAAGCGTTAGTTATTTTTGATCAAACATCAAAGAAACCTGGAACATCTAATCAGTCACCTCCTCTTCAATCCACAGACATGGATCTTGTTCTTGAAGAAATCCAGAATATGCAGTATAATATGCAGAAGATGATCACTGAAATCAAGAAAATTCAATCCACACAACTGTCTCATACTGTCAAATTGGATTCTTCGATTGAATTTGATTCAGCAAAACTAAACGCCCTTCAAGCCAACATGGACTCTCTTACCCGAACTGTGCATGAAATGAAGTATAACAAAGGGCTAGCTCAAAGTCTCTTTACAACTCAGGATGTAATCAGTCAAAGAGTTGAGCGATTGGAAACCTCTGTTTCTAATAAAATGGAATTGTTGCAGACTTCTTTCACAACTGCTGTAACAAGCATCTCATCAGATGTCAAAATTCTTTCCCTTGACATTCGAAGGTTATCTGACAAAATGGATTTGTTTGACAAAAAGGGGGAAGAAATCAAAGAGCAGCTTCAGAAACAGCAGAAGAGTTAATCAGATTATTAGATTCAGCTGTTATTTATTCAAGACCTTTATCAGTTCAAGAAATTCAAATCTTATTTTATCTACAAAGAATCCAGTTATCTTATGATTCAGTTGATCAATATATTATTTTATCTACAAAGAGTTCAGTTATTCAATCTTAAATTACTTAGTTTTTTCAAATACCATAAAGGGGGAAATTGTTGGAAACTAAGTTCTGGCATTTGACAAAATAAGAACAAACTGATACGCAAATATATTCAGCAACTGAACTTAGCTACAAAGAAAACTGATCAGTTGGAAACCGATCAGTTAATACATTCAGCTAAGCATCCTTCAACTGAAGATGTCTCGGGAAAGAACATTCAACCGACAAAGAGACATAACAGATTACAACTGAATATGAAACGCCACACCACAACCAAGATAGCTTAGAACAACGTATTTCGGCGGAAGCAGTTAAGACGCTGCATTACAATAAATGAAGCAAACAATGTCCAAGAAATAATCAAGTGGAAATCAACGGATACAAAGATTCAAATTCATCTCTAGTTACCGTTGAAAAAGAAGATTATAAATATAACAGAAGAACAGCTGAACAACAAGAGAAAGATACACTTTTCAAAAGCTTGCTGTCACTCTGTCAAAATCTAAGCTCACTCTTTCTTGTTTTATTCGTAGCAGTCAAGGCTACAAGTTGAGCTTACTAGCACTCTGTAATATTTGCTAAATTCAATAGTGCTAAGAGCAGTTACGCACTGAGAACATTCTGTTAAACTAAGAGTTTCAGTTTTTGGCAGTGTTAAGTCCAAACTGAAGTGGGTCAGTACACATCTTGTATTTGATCAAAGTCTTTTAGTGGAAATCCTATCCTTGTGATAGAAGGGGTGACGTAGGAGTAATTGAAATCTCCGAACATCCAGAAACAATCCTTGTCTACTTTATTTCAATTTCGTATTCTATCTTTCAGTCAGTTATTTTCCGCAACTACTTTAGTTTAACTGAGTGTCATTGACCAACAAGATTCCGAGAATCAGTTTGTCATCAAACTGAACTCAAAATTCGAAAAGACCAGTATTAATTGTGAGTGTTTATTCAAACCCCCCCTTTCTAAACACTCTTGATACGTTAATCGATCCTATCAACACATATAGGTGATCATATGATGGTGCACTAAACAACCCTCCCTTTGACTATCCAAGTGGTTCTCACTTATCGAGTGGAATATTCTGCGGTTATGGTTGTACACCATTAGTCCTTTGACCCGAGATAATGTCGGGGATATACGTATTAGCATACACTTTTATCCATTTACCGACTCCATTGAGGGTCATCAGGTGGCATAGTTGGGTGTAGTTTTGAAATACGTAGGAGCAAATGCATTGTAGTCGGTGATTCACAGTTTGTCTAAGGGTGAAGATATCATATGTGATCTGATGAGTTAATAGTACAAGGAGTATCTGGCCAGACCAAGAAATGCGCTTTAGGGAAATGTGTTTTCCTAGTTGCACATACCATGCCACTATTAGTACTCAAAGAAAAATCGCATCGTTATCGAATTCATATTCAACTCTCGATATACCAATGTGTTGAAGGTACCATAATGTACGCTAACCATGACTAAAGGTTCTTTTAGGCACTATCAGTGATAACTAGGGGATCGTGGGACGATGTTACTAGACGCTCTTATTTTGATCCGATGGGTGCAATTAGAAATAAGTTCTGAAATTCTTGATCAAGGAGTTGATGAAAAGAATGAGGCTAACTAGTGTAATCCCGAATAAGAATAAATGTTATTCTGAATCACATGGAGATATGAACCCACGGCTAGCTGTATCACTGAACCATTGAGGGTCACACAAGTATCGGATTCTGTGTTCTTGTTAAGATAGTCATATTTCAAGGAGTTGAAATTTGGCTACTAAAGTTTGATGGAGATCAAAAGGAAACTAATAAAGGAGTTTATAAGTTGATTCCATAAGATGGAAGAAATGGAAGTTAGCTTAATTGTTAATTAAAAAAAGAGAGTGGAACTGCCTATTTTGTGAAGGGGTTTACTAAAACTTGCAGCTGCCCAATATGGTAAGTGAAAATTGTGATCTTCAAAATTTTCAATTTCATTATATGAACAAGACTTGTATCCTTGATATATCAGAGCTCTCGGATCGTCTATCGGGGTTACAATGGGTTTGAAATCATTTATTTAGTGGATTTGGAATTTACTAATTAAATTTTGGTACAAGTAGTGGGTACTACTAACATGTACACATATTATTATTACATATATATCATGTGTTATCAAAAGTTGACAAACATATAATATAATGATTTAAAATAATGAAAAATTATAGAGTCCTAGTACCACAAGAACTCAGTCCTTGTGGAAGAGGGACCCCTAATTGGATTAGGAGTCAACCTCTATATATATAACATGAGGGGTCATAAAATACTACACAAGTTTTGCAACGTAATTTTGCACACAAAACTCCACAAAATCCTCTCCAATTCCTTGCCAAAAGCTCTCGGCCACCTCATCTTGTAAAGGAAAATTTTCTGCCATCAAGAGTCTTCCACCATCGTGCTGTTGTCGCTGCACCGTCTCCGGATTTTGGAAATTTGGAGACTACAGTCTCAACGCACAAATAGCTTGCGATTACTAGTACAATCCAAGCGAGGAACAAAGTTTTTGATTGTGGACCCGATTAGGCTATCAAATGAGTTATCCGTTCGTAGGGATTTACATGAAGAACTATCTCCGCGTAAAAACGGAATAGTTTGGAGTCCAAATGCCCTATGAATAGTATGTTAAACACACGACGCCCAAGAAACATTTCGATCGTCGAGATGCAAATTATTAAACTTATGTTGTTCCTTGGGTGCGAGAATACGATGCACCAACAACACGTGTATGTGAGAAAGGGCCCAACTTAAGCGTAATACATGCAAGTGGATGCTTGAGCTGGGGGAGTGTGACCCAAGTGAAATATAACACAAAAAGAAGATCTTATAGCTTACATTTTGGTTGCATTTGCTGTCACATGATAGATTCCTCTTTAAAGTGACCAATTTTTGGCAACAGACTATTGGGAAGTATGACCAGCATATAGACTATTATTGCCATGGACAAAACTAACATGCGTATGGACAAAACTAACATGCGTAATATACGAAGAAAGATGCATGCACACAAATGACTACTTGGGAAGGGGAATGAGATTCAGATGAAATGCGACACACAAATATCAAGTATAAGGTTATAATTACATGTGTTGCAACCAATTATCACATGTTTAGCTCCGGGAAATCACCAATCTTTGGCCAAGTGATATGGGGAGTTATGCCAACGCATGGCTTGTCAACGTCCAATCCGATAATAACTTTTGGATTAAAAACTGCAAGTTTATATACAATGAAGAGAATTTTTTGGCTAATTATAATGCATAAAAATGTTGGTGGGGGAATTCCTGAATTTGTGGGTTGATCCATAGCTTGAAGAATCTGCAACAATAAAGTAATACATCAAACTCCCTAATCGAGCAACAACAAGTCAAGTTACAGGAAGGCCAACCAATGACCAACAATATCTAAATACATAGGCTTTCACAAAGTGAACAAGCTAGGGAAGCCAAAGATATACCTGTCACAGTAGGTGTAGATGGTGCTCCGAAAATTTGAGCTATGGAAGTCACCTCAACTGTAGACTTATGAACCAAAGAATACACAGTTTAGATTAAGCAAATCATCTATTACCCATAGAATTCCATAACACAATAAAGAGAAGTTATACTTACTACACATTATAGTGATTACTTTGGTAAGTTTAGAACTAACGCCAAAACTGGATATAGTTGTAAAAAAGAGCAACCTCACATTATAGAAACTCCACGACTCAATCAAGATCATCAAACTATTTCAAAATTTGGCCAATGAATGACAAAATATCATCATCATTTCAAACTCCTCAAAATAGCACAAACATTCACAACTCACCAAGAATATCCACAATCACCATATATAAAGCAGAGCCTCACATGCTAGTGTAATGCACATAAGTGTATTTTGGGAAGTAACCCAAGTGAAGCAAAATATGCATATATGGATTCTGAGAAAAGGGTTCAAATTATATTCTTATGCATTTCATGATGGGAAAGGGGTCAAGTTGATGCAAAAGTATACTATCTACAATTGACAAGTAAATTTCACAAGTATCCACGATAAATGTGACAAAGTTTCTTCCATTTTTCAGACACTCTGCTTGAGTCGTTTTATGAGGCCAATAAGTTTTGGCAAATGAAATATGTTCCTTGTCCGATTGTGGAAAATTTCTTTCAGCAACTCCATGGTACCGAGAAATACGATATCCATAAGTTCTACAATCAACCACAAAAGAAGCTAGGAGCCACGATAACAATCGAGCCCTAGGTAAAAAGAATCACTTTTACAATGCTTTATATATCTCAATGTTTAAATATGAAGGAAGAAAATCAAATTTGACAACATATAAACAAGGGAGTACCCACTCCCCTGCGATGTGAGGATGTAAAAGAAGATAAATGAGCTAAGGGATTCGTCGAGATTAAAGTGGTGGAAGTAGAAACACGTGAAAATGGAGGATCACAATGATGGCTCGTGGTGGTAGCTTGGGCGAAGTTCGATTGGATAGCATATGGAAGCAATAAAATTTTAATGGATTATCATTTGGGAAATTCATAAACATTATTAAGACGGAATGATTAGCAAAGTGAATTCTGGTTGACATCGCTCACATAAGATGTGGAAATGGATTGGTAGGAATTGACTATGATGGTCATTGCTGACAGGGAGTTAAGCTTGGCAGAATAGATAAAACAGCGATTGAGAAGTTAAGAAGAAATTTGGAAAATTAGATTTTAGGTGGCTGGAGCTTACGAGTTGAAGGCTAGGTTGCAGGAAAGATAGCGTGGTGGTTGGGAGATGGTTCATGGTGAAGGAAATGTGTGAATGGATAGTAAATTTAAAAAAATTAGATGGAACTTTGGCATATGTTGCATGTCCATTTTGGTGAGGAAATTTGAAGAGAAGAAGAAAGAGGATATGATAATTTTGAAATAATTAATGGATATGATGGTTGCAAGTGGGCAAAGTGGATATGAATTTATATATATATTGTTTGCACCAAAAATTAAATTGGGCCAAAGCCATAGAACTTGAATTAACTGACAGAGACATAGAATCCCATTAAAAGCGGTTTGAATAGGTCACACAAGCCGTGAGATCGTAGAGAGCATATCGTGGAATGATGTAAGAGTGGAACCGCCCAGACCGTGTAGAAAAAGGAAAGCAACGGTATAAGCAAAGGGGAGGACAACAATTTGACAAGTCGCTCAACAAATTGTTCCAGCAACATATCTCCATATTTTCTTACTTCAAGCTTACTTACTTTCTAGGCTTTTCATTCCATTTTCTAGCTTTTATTTTAATCAAATTTGTTATATTTTATGTTTCTGAATTCTTGAAGATTATTGTAGTTACAAAATCATGTTGGGAGTTTATTTCTTAAATTTCAGCATAATTTCCATCATATTCCTTTATTTTTGTGCATATTAGTTTAGAATATTAGAACTAACGATCGAATTTAGGATTCACTTTTGTTTGAATTGTAGAAGTTAGATTTTTATGGTTTTTATATGAATTGGTGCTTTTAGCACTTAGCATGCCCGCAATGCAAAAAACTTGTGCAAACAAAATTGGAACACCCAGTGGGACCAAAGATATGCCGCCAAAGACGATGAAATTATGTGTAACGCCCCGAAAATTTTAAGGTCCACGTGTATCACATGCATACAAGCTATTAAATTCTCTTTTATTTTAATTAAATGTTTAATTACATGGATTAAATATGTTGTGCATGTTGACATATTTAAAATATATTTTTCTATATTGTTGCGTTAATTATGTATTTTTAAAGGTCATTCGAGTTGCGATCGAGGAACGGAGACCGATGGTGGAAAATGGAAAATGTTTTTATTAAATAATAGTTTTTAATTATTAAAAATATGTTGATGTTTTTTCTTATTTTTGTAAGTAAGGAGTTTTGAGGTGATTTTATATGCCGAGACGTAATTTTTATCGGTGTTGGATTTTTAACAAAATATGAACGTTTTGGCAACCTGAATAATAAATTCACAAGCTTTATTAAACAAAATATTTTAATTAGACACTAATGGACTAAGTGGGCCTAATTAACATTGTTAATGGTCCTAAACTAGCAATTAGTGTCTGGTTAGGATTTTAATTACTAATTAAAACTAAAATCCTACCCTACACCATACAAGTCACGGCCCTCTTCCCCTACAAATCCTAAACACTCCAAATTTCTCTTTCAAACTCACGGCACTCAAGGATAACAATCAAGAGGAAAGTTCAAAAATCCTTCAAGTTTTTCAAGCCAACGTCTTCTCGTCTCGTTCTTCGATTCGTCAACTTAACTTCGTGCGTTTAAAACACAAAGGCACGCCATATTCTTCTTTCACTCATCATCACACCATATTATGTAATTATGTATGAAATTGCATGAAAACAAAGAGCACCTTTGAAGATTTTCATACATGCATATTATATGATTTTTAAAACTTGTGTTTTGATTTAAAAACATGATTGTTATGTTGTTAAAGGGGCTGCCATGTATTAGGATTTAAAGGATGGTTTTACACAAGATTTAGGGCCCTAATAACACACACAAAAATGCTGCAACATGAATGAACACAAGCTGGTACCATCTTTCTGTTATGGGGGAGTTGGGCTCGGTTGTAAGGGTTATGGGGCTTGGCTTGGTCAGGGCCGGGACCAGGGCTGGCTTGGGTTGTGTTAGGGTCAGGGAAGGAGTCCTAGCCATGCTAGGACTCGAGACCAGGGGCTGGGGAGGAGTCCTAGCAAGCTAGGACTCTACTCGAAAGCCACCAAGAAGTCAAGCGCAGGTGGTGCAGCTGTGCAGGGAGATTTGGCTCGGCCAGAGGGCTGTGGCGGGAGATTTTGGCTCGGCCAGAGGGCTGTTGCTGTGGTTGCGGCTCGAGCTTAGGGTCGGTTCCTAAGGGTGCCAAGTGTAGAACATGTAAATTTGACTACGTATTTAAGTCATGCATAATTCCTAGTATTTAAATTAAAATGGTTTTATTGCATTAGTATTAAATTTCTTGTCTTTAAATTTATTCATTTTATGCAGTAGTTTAATTGTTAGCTTTTCAGTTCATTAAGTGAGGTCGGACCGGAGTTGAAGTAAAGAGATAAAATTTTATGTTAAGAAAACATTTCCTAAAATTTATTTAAGATAAATAATAAGTAAATTTATTGTAAAAGAAAGTTGATGGAATTATTTAAATAAGTTGAGATAAGTAGTAAATAAAGTTCAATAATTAATTCCTTAATTCTCTAAAATATTAAATGAGTAGATAAAACACTAGAGATTTAAAATACAACATTTAAGAAATATTTTTCCCTCCATTTTTATGATGATTTTCGGCCATAGCACTTTAAAAGATTGAAATATTTCAACTCTCCATCTTTAATTTATTTCCTTATCTTCTCTTGGGAGATAATTCCTTCAACACTTAATTTTCAATGATTAAATAATTAAGCAATATTTTACTCATTTTAAAAGATAAAAATCGGCCCTCCTTTAAGTTTGAAAGATTTTATTAGTTGGCAATTCATCTCTTAATTATCTTCCCTTAAGCGTTTTTTGATAGATATCCTCCCCAACTTTTAAATCACTAACAATATTTAATTAAACCATTTCTCCCTTTGCACCTAGACCTTAAAATCGTCCATATGCACCTCTAGTATCCCTCAAAAAAAAATCTTTGATATCATTCTATTTTTCTTATCTCTCAAACTAGTAGATAGAAAGAATATTTCCCTTCCATTTTATCTTGTATCTTCCCATTTAATTTCCTAGACTCCCTCCCCCCTCCTCTCCACCGAAAATCAGACCAATTTCCTAAGCAAAACCGTGAGAAAAACTAGAGGAAATTTGAGAGAAAAGTTGTAAGGTTCAAAAATTAAGACGACGTAATCCAACTGCATGCGAATCTAGGAAATTATGAAAAATTGAGTAATTAATTGATTTTAGTTTCTAATTAATTATGTGACATACTTGTTTATATGCTAAATGAGATTTTATTGTTATCATGCATAAAATGGTATTTTTAGGAATATTCAAGTGACGATCGAGGAACGGGGACCGAGGGCTGAAAAAAAAATGTAAAATGTTTTTAAATCATTATTTTTAAATTATTTAAAATATGGTCGATGTTTTTAATATTTTTGAAAATAAAGGGTTTTGAGGTGATTTTATACGCCGATACATAAATTTTATCGGTGTTGGTCTTTTAACTAAAATACGAGCTTTTTGGCAACCCGGCTAATAAATTCACATATTTAATAAAGAAAAACTTTGTTATTATTTTATTAAATCCTAATTAAAACTAATGGGCTTAAATTTTATGGCTTAATAGGCCTAAAAGCCTACTTAGTAAATAAATTAGTATTTAAAGTGTAACAAAATTGTCACAAACCCTATTCTAGCAACTAATAATCAGCCGCTCACTTTTCTTTTCTGAAAACTCTCCCAATCACTCACGGCAGCACACATACACGGCACTTTGAAAGTTTTGGGTAAGGGTTCTCGAAGGTAGCAAGGTAGAAGCCTTCGTCGCGTCCCGTTCTTCGTCGTCAACGGATTTTCGAGCGTATAAAACACAAAGGCACGCCTTAATCTTCTTTTTCTCATCCATCATGTCGTAATATAGTTTTAAAGTTTTGTTTGCATGACAGCATGAAGTTTCGAATTTTTTCTGTTGAAGTTCTTCTCATGTGCATGACTTTTATGTTATCTAATGATGCTTGAAACATGTTTTTATGATAATAAGGGGCTGCCATGATGTCCAGGTTTGGTTGGGTAAGGTTTATACTTGGTTTAGAGTCCCACACACCACACACACATTGGCTGTAACAAGAAAAGAAAAAGGGAACAAGAACAAGCGAATATTGCTGTCAAAGGATGGGGCGATCGGGTTCATGGGTGAGGTGACGGTTCGGCCTTGGCTTTAGGCTAGGGCTCGACAAGGGGCTGTCTTGGGTCAAGGGAGAGTCCTAGCCATGCTAGGACTCGGTCTGGAAGTGAGGGGAGGAGTCCTTGCAGGCAAGGACTCAAGGACTCCTCCCCGAGAAGCAGCGGTTCACGTGCATGGGGTGCGCGGCTGCGGGAAAGGGGAGGGCTCGTTCCAGGCTTTCTGGGCAGGGTTAGGGAGAGTCCTCATGGTCCTAGGTAAGGTTATGCATGCGGGTTCATGGCTAGGGTGGTCGGCTAGGGTCCTGTACGCAGCAACGTAGAGTCCTTGCACTTCTAAAGTCTCGGCCAGCATGTAGGCAGTAGAGGGAGCCTTCGTTTTGACTTTAGGTGGGTTGTATTGATAAGGTTAGGGGCCAGTAGGGTACTTTGGCATGTTGGACAAGTTTTGGTTTGACATGGCTTGGGGGTAACTCGTGAAAATCAAAAGATGGCTCGGGGTCTACGTTTAGGTGTCAAATAGGGTTTTTAAAAGAAAAAAAATTGGAAAACGGCTCACGGGGGTCGAGTCATGGTCCATAAGGGCTAAAATAATATAAAAAGACTAAATTTAGAATTTAGGAATTTTATATTAAAGTTTGGTATTTTTTCGAGATTAAAACACCGTTAAAACAATTAAGTAAAGATACTTGAAAAAGTCTAAGTTTTAAGCCAAATAAAATTATGAAAAAATTCTTGTAAGCTTAAATAATTATTTGGGACATATTAGAGTCATGAAATCAAGAAAAAATTCGAAAACGTAAAATGACGAGTCCAGGGGTAAAACGGTCTTTTCACACCGAGAAATTAGTAAAGGTCATGGCAGTGCCCAAAATACTGTTTTTATGATAATATGATTGTTTTTAAATGTTTATGGAATATTCATGATGATTTTTAAATGTCTAAAGAATTTTTATGATTTTAAGAAGACATTTAAAATACATGTTGCATGCTTGGTTTCAAAATGAAAAATGTAAATATTATTCACGATTTTTCTAAAGTGATGTGAATGAAAAACGTTGAAGGAAGTGAAGTGATTGTGACTAATTTGTTAATGATGGCGACGTCGTGAGGGTGATGGTCCCAATGGGAGCCCAACGATCGTGTTTCCATTATTGCGAATATGAGGTTATGAGGTTTGAGGAAGAATGGAAATGTTGTAAGGGGAGAAGGCCCCAGAGGGAGCCCATTTATGGGAGAAGGCCCCAGATGGAGCCCCGACGATCGTATTTCTATTCGATAATGATAGGCCAACGCTCAGTTGACCGGTGAGAGTGTCGCTGATGTCCCCGCCGCCCAATACTGCGGTTTCATGTAGATGGATCCATCGATTTTCATGTCATGTCATGTTGCGGAAAATAGTTAAGAATTATTTATGCATATCATGAAATGTTATTTTACGTAAAAGTATTTTCACTGTTGCATGTGGTTTTATATACGTACTATTTGTTATAAAGATTATGGTGTGTTGAGTCTTTAGACTCACTAGGTGTGGTGGATGCAGATGAGTTTGATGTAGGTCTTGATGGTTGACCCGACTGGAGTGAAGGTGCACACAACCCGAGGACCAGCGCTACATTTTCCGCATTATGCTTTATGATTTAAGTTAAAGATTTTAAGATTATTTATTTATGCTTTTGAGAGATTTTTGAGAGGCTTAGTATGTGCTTTACTTTTCAAATTATTACTTTTTAGGTTTGGTAAAACAGTAGACGATTTTACTTTATGACTATTTCACTGGAATTTTTAAATGCTAGTTGGTTGAGGTTTTAATTTAAAAGGGCAAAAATATTTTATAAAAATATTTCCATGTGTTCTATGTGTGGGCCGAATTTTATAAAAAAAAATTAGTACTTTTAAAGCAATAAAAAGGGCAGACGTTTCAAAAGTCGAGAGTCAAGCAAGAAAGAAAAGCGCTTCATCTCCTCCGCGCCGCGTCGTGTGTTCCTTTTTGCTTTCGTCAAAACAAATCAATGGCATGTATATGTTTTTATTTACTCTTCAATCAAGTCATAGTAGTATTTTTAAAACACATCAAACACATGAATTTATTACATAAAAACCGAAATATATCAAAGAATTTTTCAGAAAATGAACATGCATGTTTCGGTTCCCTACTTTGTGCTTCACGCGGGTATGTTTCCTTTCGATTTCAGGGTTGGCTTGTTCCAGGTGTTCCAGGCTGTTGTTGGTCATGTGTAAGGGTGTGTTAGGAAAGGTTTAATTCATTGGTTGCATGTCATTCACCCCAGCAAAACCGAATGGGGACAGCAACTCATCCATGTTGCACTTTGGAGGCGCGATTTCTGTTTTCAGTTGTCCAGGGGTGGTTCGGATCTCGGTTGGCCTTTGAGCCTATAACCGTGGGTTCAGCACTTCCTTGGCACGTCTAGGACATGACCAAGTCGGCCTTTCATGACTTGGTTCATGGCTCCCTCAGTTTTCCCAAATAAAACCAGAACAGCCCCATCGATTTCTTTCATTCTGCATGTGTGAGTTTCGAATATATGGGTTGGTGTGGATCTTGGTTGGCTATTTAGCCCTTAGCCACGGTTCATACCATACCTCTTGATGTCTAGATTGTGCCATGGTCAATCAAATGGCCACTGGAACGACGCGGTACAGCAAAGGAAGCATTATACCTCACGGCCGCAAGGGTGCCTCTCGGGTGGGCTTTTCGGTTTGTTTTTGGTGTGGTTCGAATTGTGGCTGGCCTAGGGCTCTTAGCCATGGTCTAAACCATTCCTTAGGGTTTTGGTAAGAGCCTCTGGTTGGTGGTTCAAGCCCCAATGGCCGGAAGTCTCGAAAACGACACAAAAAAAGCGAAGGCACGACTGCTGTAATTTTGACAGCAAGCGTGCTGCGGTTCAGAGGCGTGTTCCGGGTTTTTGGTTGGCTTTTAGCCTATGGCCTTGGACTGGACTGTGCCTCATCAAGTTAGGAAGGTCATGTTTTTGGCTGTTCCTTATTCGGATCATTTTAGAGGTCGTACGAGAATTTACGGTGCAATGTGCCAAAATGACTCTCGAAAGAGCGTTTCATGTTTTTGGCCTCCATTCACTAAATTTCGAGTACTGTAAATTTAGGAGCATTATTTCATCATTTTAGGCGTATTCTAATCATGACTATATGATGGTTCGGTGTTGGTTTGGGTTGGTACGGAGTCATGATTAAATACGACGTCGTTAGGCAATTGCCTCAGTTTTTGGATTCAATTGCAAGTTTGGTCAAGTTAAACCACATGCATATTTTTCATGTTAGATCTAAGTCGCAGCGAGCCTGGAAGCGATCCAATTCAATCAGTAAAATTATTACAGGATGTTTAATTATGTTATTTAATTATATTACGTGCAAAATATTCATTTTTGAGATTTATGCGATATTGCTTGTGGTCAATTTACTATCAGTACTTCTCCCGATCGCCAGTTACCGGTTACTTCACCCGGTCGCCAGTTACCGGTCAGTTCAGTTATGTACCACCCAGTATACTGTGGCATTAGTCTGATCAGACGCTCATTATTTCACCCGGTCGTCAGTTACCGGTTAGTTCAGTTCAGTTCAGTTTAGGGACCACTTGCGTAGACCATAATCTCACCAAGAAAATTATTATAAGCTATTTCATTACAGGGCTCCAAGGAGCAAACATTTTCACTATGATTTTCAGTTCAGTTATGCACGTATTATAATTAATCATGACACGATATTCTACGTTATGCCTCACGACATGATATTTTCACTTGCATGCGACTTTATTCTTTATTTACTTGTTATTTACGATATATGCATGCTGAGTCTTTAGACTCACTAGACTTGATTGTTGTAGGTACTGATGAGGTCGAGACCGAGGGCGGGGACCAGTGAGCCAGCTCGAGTCGGCAGTAGTGGAACCCGAGGACCTCATTTTTCAGCATTTATTATTTTATGATCAAACATTTTTTTGTCGTTGGATTATTTTTAAACGTTTATTTTGCAAACATTAAATTCTTCTGCTACTATTTTTAAACATTATACATTATTTAACAGTTTATTTTATGAAGGGGATATTTCATTTAGTTTAAAAGAAAATTTTTAATTTTTCCGCAAATTTTCAAGCACAAATTAAGAGGTCTTTACACCAAGTGTCCATAGGGGACTGGTTCAAGGCTGGCTCAAGATGGCTCAAGGGTAGACTAGGTGGGTTCTCGGTTGTTTCTGCAACTTATGTTGTGCTTCGATTTTTGAGCTTGGGGTTGGGTCTTTTGGTTCTAAGGGTCCAGGAGGGTTCTTAGAGTGGCTGGGCAAGGTTTGGCTCGAGGTGGTCTGAGCTTGGCTCGAGAAAAATTGAATATGGCTCGAAGGGTTTAGGTTGGTTCGAATTAGGGTCTTCTTCATGGTTTTAAAATCGAAACATGGCTCACTTGGGTCGAGTCATGGTTCATGAAGGCCAAATAATTATAAAAAAGTCTAATTTTTTAATATGAGAATTTTATATTAAAGTTTGGTTTAATTCGGGATTAAAACGCATTAATATGTCATATTTAAAGTTTAAATTAAAAGTCCTTAATTTAAGCTAAATAAAAATACGAGAAAATTCATGTAAGTTTAAATAATTATTTGGGATGATCTAGATCAAAGAAATTAAGAAAATGTCAAAAACGTGAAATTTTACGTCTAGAGGTAAAACGATAATTTTACATGCGAAAATTAGTAAACGTCATGACAGTGCCCTGAATGCTGTTTTATATGCAAATATGATTATTTTAAATGTTTATATAATTTTAGGATTATTTTAATTGTTTATGGATTTTTATATGTTAAAACGATTATTTTAATTGTTTATGGAATTTTATATGTTAAAATGGTTATATTAAATGTTTATGATTTAATATGTTAAAATTTTGATTTTAAACATTTATGGATTCTTATGATTTAATATGTTAAATTGTTTATTGTAAATGTTTATGGATTTTTATGATTAAATGATAACGTTAAAAGATATGTTGAATGCTTGGTTTAAAAGAAATATATTATATGCATGTTTAATTTTATGAAGTGATGAGAATACGAAACGTTGAAGGAAGTGAAGTAATTGTGACTAATACAATGATATGTTGGAGATATCGTGAGGGAGAAGGCCCAGTGGGAGCCCGACGATCGTATTTCAATTGACACGATATGATATGTTAATACGTAAGGCCAAGGCCCAGTTGACGGGTGAGAGTGTCGCTGATGTCCCCGCCGCTCAGTACTGTGGTTACATGTATATGGATCCATCTTCCAATACGAATACGAATACGAAAGTCACAATTAACGATCTGAATTCAACGAAAACGAATATGAATATGTTTATGATGAATACGAATATGAATATGGATACGAATATGAATATGTTTATGATAAATATGAATATGTTTACGTAGTTATAAAAATGTTTATGTAAAAGTTTATGAAAAGGTTTATGTTTAAAATTTATGCATCATGACGAAAACGATATTTTAAGTACAAGTATTTTCACTGTTGTATGTGATCTGTATACGTATTATGTTGTTATCAAGATTATGGTGTGTTGAGTTCTTAGACTTACTGGGTGTGATTGATGCAGGTGATTGTGATGGTAAGGTTAATGGAGGTCTTGATTGTTGAATTTGCTAGACTGAATGTGCACATAACCCGAAGACCAACGCTAGTTTTCCGCACTTATGTTTATGACTTATGATTTTAAGTTTATGTTAAAGATTTTTACGACTATTTATTTATGTTTTGAGTGGTTTTTGAGAGGTAATAGTATGTACTATACTTTTCAAATATTATTTTTAGGTTTGGTAAAATGTTGGATGGTTTTATATTTTGACTATTCCTTTGATTTTCAAGTTTTAGATGGTTGATTTATTTTTAAATGGTACAAATTATTTTTAAAGTATATATATGTATTCGGCCGATTTAGTAAGAGGGAGAAAAAAAATTTCTAGCACGTTTAAGAAAACGAGTAGTGGACGTTTCGTTACGAGGGAAGTGGAAGTTTCACCAAATCTTGGAGAAGATATGGTTGAAGAAAGTGCACGGAAATTTTATGTTCAAGACATAGTCGAATAGACTGAAGATCAACATCATGGCCGTAGCCCATTCATGGGAATGTAGAAGCCTCAAACCAAAGCAAGAGAAATAGAAGTGTCAAAGCTTCTGGCCAATGGTATCATGGCATAAGTGAAAGCAGTGTTGAGGCAGACGATGAGAAGATATGTGAGTGCGAATCACGGGAGTAATCAACCCAAGAAGGTAAAAGAATGTATGGGGAGTTCCAAGGTAGGTGATATTCACCGCTCAATCTCAATACTCCCTAGTCTTTATAAAAATAGCACAGACCATCATACAGAATAAAAGATGATTTTGCCAAGAGAAATCAATCAAATGTTCAAAGAAACAAAAATGAAAATAATAAGTCACCAGTGAATTATATTAATGTGGTGATTAATCCTTTATATCAGTCACTACCATACAAGGATGTGGCTAATAATGGCTGTCAAGGAGTAAATGATAGTGCAAAAACTCGGGGGGCTAACTTCAACAAATCAAACAAAAGTGAATCCTAAATCTGATCTTTAGTTCTAGTCTTCTAAATTAATATGCACCAAAATAAAAGAATATGATGGAAATGACGCATTAAAAACAAACTCCCAACATAATTTTGTATCTACAAGAATATGCAAGAATTCGAAAACATAAAATATAACAAATTTGAAGAAAATAAAAGCTGGAACTTGGTAAGTTATTACTGAGTAAGTGTAAAGGCCCGAAAATCCTTGCTTGAAAATTTGCGGAAAATTTAAAGTTTTCATTGTAAAATAAATAAAATTGCCTCATTCCCAAAATCAACTTATAAATCAAGTTTAGTTGTTAAAAATAGCAGCGGAAGAAATTGTTACTCGTCAAAATAACAAGTTAAAGTATTCAACAACTGATAAGAATGTTTGATCATAAAAAAAATGGCAAGGGCTGTAAATGAGGTCCTCGGGTGACACTACTGCCGACCCAAGCTGGCTCACTGGTCCCCGCCCTCGGCCCCGACCTCATCAGTACCTACAACAATCAAGTCTAGTGAGCCTAAAGACTCAGCATGCATATATCGTAAATAACGAGTAATTAATATAGCAAAATTTGCATGGGATAAAACATCATGTCATGAGGCATAATGTGAAAATAACTTATCATGAGCAATTATAATACGTGCATAACTGAACTGAAAATCATAGTGAAAATGTTTGCTCCTTGAAGCCCTGTACTGAAATAACTTGTAATAATTTTCTTGGTGAGATGATGGTCTACGCAAGTGGCCTCTGCACTGAACTGAACTGACCGGTAACTGGCGACCGGGTGGTACCAAACTGAACTGACCGGTAACTGGCGACCGGGTGGTACCAAACTGAATTGATCGGTAACTGGCGACTTGGTAAAATAATGCTCTCATGATAGTGAAATGACCACAAGCAATATCGCATAAATCTCAAAAATAAGTATTTTCTATTTTTATGCACGTAATATAATTAAATGGCATAATGAAATATCCTGTATTATTTTACCATTTGGATAAGATCGTTCCCAGGCTCGCTGCGACCTAACTTTTATCGTGAAAAATATGCAAATGATTTACTTGACCAAACTATGCAATTAAATCCGAAAATGCGACAATGACGTCCAACGACCTCGTATTTAATCATGACTCCGAAACAACCCAAACCAACACTGAACCCTCGTATAGTCATGATTAAAATACGCTTGAAATGATGAATTAATGCTCCTAAAATGGTGAGGGCCGAAATCTAGGTGAATGGAGGCCAAAACATGAAACGCTCTTTCGAGAATCAATTTGGCACATCGCACCGTAAATTCTCGTACGACCTCAAAAATGATCCGAATCACAAACGGCCAAAAAAATGACCTTTTTAACTCGATGAGGCACTGTCCAGTCCAAGGACATAGACTAAAAGCCAACCAAGAACTCTAACGAGCCACTGAACCTCCGCAGCAAGTTGCTGTCACAAAATACAGCAGCTGTGCTTTGGTTTCCTTGCGTCGTTTGCGAGGCTAATGACCATTGGGGCTTGAAACACCGACCAAAACCTCTTACCAACATCCCAAAGAATGATTTGAACCATGGCTAAGGGCCCTAGGCCAGCCACAATTCGCACCATTCCAGAAGTAACCCGAAAGTTCCAACCGAGAGCACCCTTGCATGCGTGTGGTGTTTTGCTTCGTTTGCTGTCATGGATCGTCCTAGTGGCCATATGATTGACCATGTCACGATCTAGACTTCATGGGTTATGGTGTGAACCTTGGCTAATGGCTAAAGAGCCAACCAAGATCCACACTAACACCATACAACTCAACTACACTTGCTGGAAAATAAAAGGGGCCGAGAAAGGGAAGGGGCTGTTCTTGCGTTTTGATTTTAAAACCGATGCAACCATGGACCAAGCCTCAAAAGGGCGACTTGGTCACGACTTAGGCATGCTAGGGAGGTGTTCAAACCAGGGTTACAGGCTCAAGAGCCAACCAAGGTTCGATCCATCCATAGACAAGTGAAACAGAATTTTCGAACCAAATTTCTGCACTTATGGGGAGGTTGCTGTCATTTCGATTTCCAGCAAGCATGGGGGCTAAACTAATGGATCAACATGGTCCTAAACAATTATAGTACATGTCTAGGAGCCGCCTTGGGAGCCTGGAATCGAACCAACGCCTGAAACCATCAAAACAAGGGAAACCCGTGAAGAGCACAATGAAGGGCCGAAAATCTGCATTCTTTTTTTTTTAAGTTCTTGATGTATTTCGGTTATGCCATGAAAATGATGATCATATAATGTTTAAAAATGTTACTATGACTTGATTGAAGAGCAAGGAATAATATAAACATGCCTGGTTTTGTTTTGAAAGAAAAACGAATGAATAAGACGACTCGGCGCGGAGGAGACGGAGTGCTTCGCTACTTTGTTTTCTTTCTCAGTTTTCGCTCCTATTTCTTGCTATGTGGCTCACGATTTTTACTATGAATCCTATCTGAATTTCGGTGATGAGGGATGGGGAATGATGGTTAGATGAGTGAGGAAATGGTTGCAAATATAATGGGAACAATGCAAGACCAAGTCTCCTATTTTGAAATTTGAATTTTGGTTGATAAAAAATATTTGTTGGGGAGGGAAATGGATGGGGTGGCCGATTTTTATATGCTAGACTAGGTTAGGATAATGATCTAGTAATAATTAATTAAGGTGGATTAATAATTAAAAAGGTTAGCATGCTAAAATAACATAGAATGGGTCAAAGGTGAGTTGGCATATCATTGCTTAATCCACTAAGGGGTGGCCGAAAATTAGAAATAAAATGAAGGGAAATATTGTTTAGTTAGTGTATTTTTAAACCTTTAGAGCCTTACCCATCCTTTAAATAATTTAGGGAATTAACATCTTAATTATAGAACCTAAATGAATTTATTTCTTACTTACCTCAAGTTGCTTAAAAAAAATTTTTAAACCTCCTTTTAACTCAAATTAACTTATTAGCTAGCTAAATTAAATTCTGAAAATATTTTCTGAATCTTAAATTTTATCTCAAAACTCCAACTCCAGTCCGGCCTCACTGAATTAACTGAGAAGATAAAAAAATTAAACTACTGCATACAATAATTAACTTTAAATACTCATGCAATGAGATCAATTTAATTTAAAATACTAGAATTATGCATGGCTTATACGTAGTCTAATTACGGGTTCTACAACTCTCCCTCCCTTAAAAGAAATTTCGTCATCGAAATTAGAACCCACCGAATAACTCGGGATACCGACTTCTCATTTCTGGCTCAGACTCCCAAGTAGCTTCCTCCTCTGAATGGTTGAGCCATTTGACTTTGACTCGCTTAACCAACTTGTTCCGACGCTTCTTCTCCTATCTGTCTAAGATCTGCACTGGTCTCTCCTCTTTAGATAGGTTCGGGGTAAGCTGCAACGGCTCAAAGTTCAAGACATGCGAAGGATTTGCCATATACTTCCTCAGCATAGAGACGTGGAACACATTGTGTACTCCGGCCAGATTCGGCGGAAGAGCAACATGATAAGCTAGCGTCCCAACTCTGTCGAGGATCTCAAACGGTCCAATGAATCTTGGACTGAGCTTCTCTTTCTTTCCAAATCGCATAACACCTTTCATAGGTGCTACCTTCACAAAGACATGGTCGCCAACGACAAACTCTAGGTCTCTCCTTCTCTGATCTGCTTAGCTTTTCTGTCGACTCTGAGCAGTCCTCATCCTCTCACGGATCTTGACTACTACATCGGCAGCCTGTTGAATAATCTCTGGACCCAATTCTGCTCTCTCTCCTACTTCGTCCCAATGAACATGAGATCTACACTTACGGCCATACAGTGCTTCATACGGTGCCATACAAATAGACGACTGGAAGCTGTTGTTATAGGTGAATTCTACCAATGGCAACTTCGCCTCCCAACTTACTGAGAGGTCAATCACACAAGCACGGAGAAGATCCTCTAAAATTTGAATAACTCGTTCTGACTGACCATCTGTCTGTGGGTGGAAAGTTGTGCTAAACAGCAACTTTGTCCCCATGGTCGAATGTAAACTCTTCCAAAAGGAGAAAGTGAATCTAGGATCTCTGTCGGATACGATCGAAACTAGAATACAATGAAGTCGGACTATCTCCCGGATATACAACTCCGCATACTGAATCATGGTGAAAGTCGTCTTAATAGGCAAGAAGTGCGCTGATTTGGTAAGACGATCTACAATCACCCAGATGGCATTTGATCCTCTGACTGACTTCGGCAAACCGGTCACGAAGTCCATGGTAACATTCTCCCAGTTCCACTCTGGAATAGGGAGAGGCTTGAGCAAACCTGCTGGTCTCTGATGCTCCGCCTTCACTAGCTGACAAGTCAGGCACTCGGATACAAAACGCCTGATGTCCTTCTTCATCCCTGGCCACCAGTACAATAGCTGCAGATCTCTGTACATCTTCGTACTCCCTGATGAATAGAGTACGGCAACATGTGGGCCTATGATAGAATATCTGCTCGGATAGTATCACTGCTAGGAATCCACATCCTGTCTCGGTATCTCACTATACCATCGCTGACTGTATATAAAATACTGCCCTTGGCCTCATCCCTCTGCTTCCATTGTGCCAACTGCTCATCTGCTGGCTGGCCACTGCGAATACGGTCGAGAAGAGAGGACTGGATAGTCAAGGTAGATAAACGGGGAATTCTACCTTGAGGATATGACTCTAGATCAAACCTCTGCATCTCAAGCTAAAGAGGTCCCTGAATCGTCAAATGAGCCATCACTGCGACTTTCCTGCTCAAAGCATCTGCAACTACATTAGCTTTACCCGGGTGGTAGCTAATGTCACAATCATAATCCTTCACAAGCTCCAACCAACGCCTCTTACGCATATTCAGCTCTTTCTGCGTAAAGAAGTACTTGAGGCTCTTGTGGTCGGTAAAGATCTGACACTTCTCTCCATACAAATAATGCCTCCAAATCTTCAAGGCAAAAACTACTGCGGCCAACTCTAGATCATGGGTAGGGTAATTCTTCTCGTGGATTTTCAACTGTCGAGAAGCATACGTTATCACTTTCCCATGCTGCATCAAAACTGATCCTAAACCGAGCTTCGAAGCATCGGTATAAAGGACAAACTCGCCGGGCCCTGACGGCATGGCCAAAACTGGCGCTGAGATAAGAGCTTGCTTCAAAGTATCGAAGCTCTTCTGGCACTCATCGTTCCACACATATTTCACATTCTTCTTGGTCAACGATGTGAGTGGAACTGCGATAGAGGAGAATCCCTGAATGAACTTACTGTAATATCCTGCTAGCCCAAGAAAACTGCGGATCTCAGATGCATTCTGCGGCACAACCCAATCTCTGACTGCTGCAACTTTTGCTGGGTCTACCTCGATACCACTGCTAGAAACAATGTGGCCTAAGAACGCCACCTTCTCTAACTAGAATTCGCACTTACTGAACTTTGCGAATAATTTGTTCTTCTGCAAGGTCTGCAAAACTGTGGTCAGATGTCTGCTGTGATCCTCTTGACTCTTGGAGTAGACGAGAATATCGTCTATGAACACTATTACAAACTGGTCAAGATACGGCTGAAATACGCGATTCATGAGATCCATGAATATCGCTGGCGCATTCGTCAGACCGAACGGCATCACAAGGAACTCGTAGTGGCCATAACGAGTCCTGAAAGCTGTCTTCAAAACATCGGCATCTTTCACCCTCAACTGGTGATAACCTGAACGCAGATCAATCTTGGAGAAAATAGAAGCTCCCTGCAACTGGTCAAACAGATCCTCTATCCTCGGAAGTGGGTATTTGTTCTTCACTGTAAACCTGTTCAACTCCCGGTAATCAATACAAAGTCTCATCGTGCCATCATTCTTCTTCACAAATAAGACTGGCGCGCCCCATGGTGAGAAACTCGGGCGAATAAACTCCTTGTCGAGAAGTTCATGAATCTGCTTCTTAAGCTCTGCCATCTCTGTCGGCGCTAACCGGTACGGCGCTTTGGATATCGGAGTCGTACCTGGTATAAGCTCAATGGAAAACTCCACCTCTCTCTCGGGTGGCATACCAGAGACGTCTTCGGGAAAAACGTCTAAGANAAACTCCTTGTCGAGAAGTTCATGAATCTGCTTCTTAAGCTCTGCCATCTCTGTCGGCGCTAACCGGTACGGCTCTTTGGATATCGGAGTCGTACCTGGTATAAGCTCAATGGAAAACTCCACCTCTCTCTCGGGTGGCAGACCAGAGACGTCTTCGGGAAAAACGTCTAAGAAATCTCTAACAATTGGAACATCTAAGGCTGACTGGCTGGGTTCCTCGGGGACAGATATAAAGGTTGCTAAAAATGCCCGACACCCTCTATGCATGAGCTTCCTAGCCTGAACATATGGAAAAATGCGCGGTAAGGGAAAGTACCTGTCCGGCTCGAATAAGAACTGCTCCATTCCTGGCGGTCGGACAAGAACAGATCTCTGCCGGAAGTCTATCAACACTCTGTTCCGTAATAGCCAGTCCATCCCCAGGATGATGTCAAACTCTGGCATCGACAACACGATAAGATCCGCATAAAAAAGATTGCCATGGAGCTCAAGATCTATGTCTCGGATCACATTGGTGGCTGCCATCTCCTCACCAGAGGGCAATACTACTGAATAGGCTACATCTAGCCCAACGGTCTTGACCTTGAGGAAATTAGCAAAGACCTCCGAAATAAATGAGTGAGTGGCCCCTGAATCTATCAAGGCTTTTGTAGCTGAGCCAGCTATGAAAATTCTCCCTGAAAGATTGGAACTCTAAGTTGAACCCAGTAATCTCGAGAACTATCCTATAGACATGCAGAGGCCAAAGTTCTTCTAACTTAAATTCCAAAAATAATATTGAAAAAAGCATGCAATCCTATATCAGTTTCTAAGTTCAAAATCTTAATCCTGGTTCCCAAAACGCTGAAATTCAAACAATAACTTAAAGCTTAAAGATACCTGTCAACAGCATAGTATAGGGGTTCGTCTCCGTCGCATGGAGAGCAAAAACTCTACCTTGGGTAGGCAGATTCCTCTAAGGGCACTGCAGCAACATGTGGTCTGGACTGCCACACTTAAAACACTTTCCTGAGCCAAACATACATGCTCCAGGATGGTAGTGAGCACCTGGGACAGACTGGGTGCTCAAAAGTCCTCGGAGCTGGGCGTCCCCGCTGCTGCTGCTGCTGACCTCTGTTTCTAGGCGGCCCGTGAAAAGGCTTCTTGTTCTGCTGCTGATGCTGCTGAGGAGGAGGGCGGTGCGGCACCTGGACTGGGCGCTTGCCTAGGCGATCCCTCTTGATATCACACTGATCCTGCTCTGCAGCTAGAGCTTTAGAGACAGCGACCTCATAAGTAGTAGGGTCAGACACCCTAACATCACGGCGCAAGATCGGCCGTAGACCCACCAAGAAATGCATCATATTGGCTCTTGCATCATTCGCGATCAGGGGCACAAAATGACAACCCCTCTCGAACTTACGGATGAACTTCATAACCGTCAGATCTCCCTATCTCAGGCTCATGAACTCATTGGTCAACCTGGTGCGCACTTACTAAACAAAATATTTGGAGTAGAATACCTCCGTGAAGCGTGTCCAAGTCAGCGTAGCCAAGTTCAGGGCTACTGACGCTCCTTCCCACCATAAGCGGGCATCTCCACTGAACAGATAGGTGGCACATCGGACTCTGTCTGCATCTCCAAGCTCCATAAACTCGAAGATAACCTTGAGGGATTTGATCCATCCCACGGCAATCATGGGGTCAGACGTCCCAGAAAACTCCTTCGGACGCATCTTCATAAATCTCTCATAGACAGCCTCGGGCCCTGTCGGCCTAGCTGCCACAACGGCATTGTTCCTCGCAAACTGTGCGAAGAACCGGTTCATCTCAGCTAGCATCTGGGTGTTCATATCAGGAGGAGGGGGTTGAGGTCCCTGCCTCTCCTGCCTCTGATGACGGTGCTCACCACCGTCCTCATGACGGTGCTCACCACCACCTCTCGGGCGTCCAACCTGGCGTCTAGGAGGCATACTGTTCCATACATAACCCATACGTAACTAACATGCATAATTCCATAATTTATTTTAAATAAATACTTAAAGAATCTGAACGTAAACTATTTCATGGAAGCATGCTGTCAAAATAATTCATGCTTTAAATAAAATGCTGAAATGTAAAACTTACAGACCGAAGACGTGGCTTTGTGAGCTTCTCGCGGTCAGTAGTAGTGTAACCCTTTACAAGAACATAGGCTCTGATACCTACTGTAAAGGCCCGAAAATCCTTGCTTGAAAATTTGCGGAAAATTTAAAGTTTTCATTGTAAAATAAATAAAATTGCCTCATTCACAAAATCAACGGATAAATCAAGTTTAGTTGTTCAAAATAGCAGCGGAAGAAATTATTACTCGCCAAAATAACAAGTTAAAGTATCCAACAACTGATAAGAATGTTTGATCATAAAAAAATGGCAAGTGCTGTAATTGAGGTCCTCGGGTGAGACTACTGCCGACCCAAGCTGGCTCACTGGTCCCCGCCCTCGGCCCCGACCTCATCAGTACCTACAACAATCAAGTCTAGTGAGCCTAAAGACTCAGCATGCATATATCATAAATAACGAGTAATTAATATAGTAAAATTTGCATGGGATAAAACATCATGTCATGAGGCATAATGTGAAAATAACTTATTATGAGCAATTATAATACGTGCATAACTGAACTGAAAATCATAGTGAAAATGTTTGCTCTTTGGAGACCTGTACTGAAATAACTTGTAATAATTTTCTTGGTGAGATTATGGTCTACGCAAGTGGCCCCTGCACTGAACTGAACTGACCAGTAACTGGCGACCGGGTAAAATAATGCTCCCATGATAGTGAAATGACCACAAACAATATCGCATAAATCTCAAAAATAAGTATTTTCTATTTTTATGCACGTAATATAATTAAATGGCATAATTAAATATCCTGTATTATTTTACCACATGGATTGGATCGTTCCCAGGCTCGCTGCGACCTAACTTTTATCGTGAAAAATATGCAAATTATTTACTTGACCAAACTATGCAATTAAATCCGAAAATGCGACAATGACACCCAACGACCTCGTATTTAATCATGACTCCGAAACAACCCGAACCAACACTGAACCCTCGTATAGTCATGATTAAAATACACTTAAAATGATGAATTAATGCTCCTAAAATGGTGAGGGCCGAAATCTAGGTGAATGGAGGCCAAAACATGAAACGCTCTTTCGAGAGTCAATTTGGCACATCGCACCGTAAATTCTCGTACTACCTCAAAAATGAGCCGAATCACAAACGACCAAAAACATGACCTTCCTAACTCGATGATGCACTGTCAAGTCCAAGGCTATAGGCTAAAAGCCAACCAAGAACTCAAACGAGCCACTGAACCGCCGCAGCAAGTTGCTGTCACAAAATACAGCAGCTGTGCTTTGGTTTCCTTGCGTCGTTTGCGAGGCTAATGACCATTGGGGCTTGAACCACCGACCAAAACCTCTTACCAACATCCCAAAGAATGATTTGAACCATGGCTAAGGGCCCTCGGCCAGCCACAATTCGCACCATTCCAGAAGTAACCCGAAAGTTCCAACCGAGAGCACCCTTGCATGCGTGTGGTGTTTTGCTTCGTTTGCTGTCATGGATCGTCCTAGTGGCCATTTGATTGACCATGGCACGATCTAGACTTCATGGGGCATGGTGTGAACCATGGCTAATGGCTAAAGAGCCAACCAAGATCAACACTAACACCATACAACTCAACTACACTTGCTGGAAAATAAAAGGGGCCGAGAAAGGGGAGGGGCTGTTCTTGCGTTTTGATTTTAAAACTGATGCAACCATGGACCAAGCCTCAAAAAGGCGACTCGGTCACGACTTAGGCATGTAGGGAGGTGTTCAAACCAGGGTTACAGGCTCAAGAGCCAACCAAGGTTCGATCCATCCATAGACAAGCGAAACAGAATTTTCGAACCAAATTTTTGCACTTATGGGGAGGTTGCTGTCACTTCGATTTCCAACAAGCATGGTGGCCAAACTAATGGATCAACATGGTCCTAAACCATTATAGTGCATGTCTAGGAGCCGTCTTGGGAGCCTGGAATCGACCCAATCCCTGAAACCATCAAAACAAGGGAAACCCGTGAAGAGCACAATGAAGGGCCGAAAATCTGCATTCTTTTTTTTTTTAAGTTCTTGATGTATTTCGGTTATGCCATGAAAATGATGATCATATAATGTTTAAAAATGTTACTATGACTTGATTGAAGAGCAAGGAAGAATATAAACATGCTTGGTTTCGTTTTGAAAGAAAAACGAATGAATAAGACGACTCGGTGCGGAGGAGACGGAGTGCTTTTTCTCGGTTTTCTCTCCTATTTCTTGCTATGTGGCTCACGATTTTTACTATGTATCCTCTCTGAATTTCGGTGATGAGGGATGGGGAATGATGGTTAGGAGAGTGAGGAAATGGTTGCAAATATAATGGGAACAATGCAAGACCAAGTCTCCTATTTTGAAATTTGAATTTTGGTTGATAAAAAATATTTGTTGGGGAGAGAAATGGATGGGGTGGCCGATTTTTACATGCTAGACTAGGTTAGGATAATGATTTAGTAATAATTAATTAAGGTGGATTAATAATTAAAAAAGTTAGCATGCTAAAATAACATAGAATGGGTCAAAGGTGAGTTGGCATATCATTGCTTAATCCACCAAGGGGTGGCCGAAAATTAGAAATAAAATGAAGGGAAATATTGTTTAGTTAGTGTATTTTTAAACCTTTAGAGCCTTACCCATCCTTTAAATAATTTAAGGAATTAACATCTTAATTATGGAACCTAAATTAATTTATTTCTTACTTACCTCAAGTTGCTTAAAAAAATTCTTTAAACCTCTTTTTAACTTAAATTAACTTATTAGCTAGCTAAATTAAATTCTGGAAATATTTTCTGAATCTTAAATTTTATCTCAAAACTCCAACTCCAGTCCGGCCTCACTGAATTAATTGAGAAGATAAAAAATTAAACTACTGCATACAATAATTAACTTTAAATACTCATGCAATGATATCAATTTAATTTAAAATACTAGAATTATGCATGACTTATACGTAGTCTAATTACGGGTTCTACAGTAAGTTATCATTAACATCACTCACTTTATCCTCGATAGCCGACTTTCCAAACTACGACTTGCTCAGTGTTTTACCAAGTCCGTCTCTTTTAACAGCTGTCATTTCCCTTGTCAACCTTCTTTTCAAAGTCTTGATGAGTGGCCTAGGTAAATTTATATGTTGGGTCACTCCCCAAGTTTCCCATATTTGACTATGAGATGGTAGTACAAATACCATATTTCACAGTATATCAGCGAAAGAATTCAAGTGAAAAGAATGCGAGAAGAACGGGGAAGTAGAGCTAAATTTGGTATACCAAAAATTTCGGTACGGCATCGGTGTGAATTTTCTTATACCATAATTTTCGGTACGATATACGGTATAGAATTTTCGGTACGGTACAGTACGGTATACCACCCCTAAAAATGATAGAATGCGGTAAAGAAGAATATTATACATGATTCGCCAACAAAAGTATAAGAATCTAACCGGAAGAGAGGACACAAAAAAAATTTGAGACATGAGACCAAATGAGTAAAATAAGATTAGAAATTTTAGTTGAATTGCCAAAAAAAAAAATGGTCATATAAGTTGGACCTGAGTTGAGTTCTGAGTCAAAATTTAGTTATTAATATTAAAAATGTTAGATTAAAACGGGATTAAATGTAAAAAATTAATATATAAAATTATGACGGGTTAAATTGTATAACCTACGCTGTGCGTGTGTAATCTGTACAACGTGTCTCTTTCTCACCCTCTCTCTCTTACAGCAATTCCATTTCTTTACTGTCGTTTGCTTTCTGAAAAACTAAAATAAAATAGAAAATTTAATTGAACCATCCCGCAGTTCGAAGAATCCCACCGCATCGATCGCAAATCGATTTCCTACTTTGCTGTCGGTTCTGGGGACAATTTGGAGGTTATACTCGATTTCTTCACAAATTGATTCGATTTATTGTACTTTGACTCTGTGTGCGCCTACGAATCTGAGTATAAAAATGATAATTTTATTTGAATAAACGTGGATTAATTTTATTGTTGTTTTTTCCTTGGTTTTGTTGTCAGGGTTTGATGCTGAACAGGGTTCATTTATCTGGAGCTCTTTTGCATTACATGAAATAGTTGTATTTTTTTTTCTATTTTTATTTTTTCAATTTTTGTTGAGATATTATTGGGGAGGAGAACAATACCACTGCTTTTGTATCTTTTTACAGATAATGAATGTAATATTTGCAGCTTGTATTATATATGTGGGCGTGATTTTTATTTTTCCTCAAACTTAGTATGCAAAGGGGCAATCATTCAGAAGTGGTACACAAATTGATGCAAAGTGTACTCAATTCCACTGTTGCTGTCCTTCCCTCGGGCTGTATGAGAGCATTGTTGCTCTATCGTTTTATCTGACTTAATGTTTGTGCGTGCATGGGTTTTTTTGTTCTTTGTATCTACTAGTATTTTGAGCATTGGAAGCGTTTTATTGATATGCTGCCACTCGTTAGTTGCACCCACCCACTTTACTAATGATGGATGTGTATTCATTTCGATTCATTTCTGTTTATATTTATTTATGGCATGTATGTTTGACTTTCTATCTGAATTTGTAACTGCAAAATGTGGGAAATTTTGTAGACTAAGGTTGGATTGGGTGAGTTCGGGTCCTTGATCATCTGGCATTTGCAGGAGGGCGTTTTGGTGTGGCTTAAGTATTTATGGAGAGCTTAGCACAGTTGGAGGTGTTGTGTGAAAGGCTCTACAATTCACAAGACTCAACAGAGCGAATTCATGCTGAGAATACACTGAAATGCTTTTCTACAAATGTTGATTACATTTCACAATGTCAGTTTATTCTGGACAATGCTTTGACGCCTTATGCATTGATGTTGGCTAGTTCAAGCTTGTTGAAACAAGTGACTGAGCACAGTCTCTCCTTGCAGCTACGCCTTGATATCCGTAATACACTATTTATCTTACAGTTTCTGTCTTATCGAGCCAAGTAACTTGTTGCACTTTTGCGCTACCCACGATTCTTAATTGAGTCTAATTGAAGTTCATTAGCATGTTTTCATGAACAAAATTGCGTATCTGTGAGTTTCGTTAGTTTCATTATACTTGACACCCAACCAGTTAAAAGCACAACCTTGTTATCATCGAAGTTTTAAGTTGTGTTTGTTGTTTGGTTTTTATAATCTTTGTTTCATCTGAATTCACTGGATTTTTACTTCTCTGAAGGAAATTACCTAATAAGCTACCTAGCAAACAGAGGTCCTGAGCTGCAGTCCTTTGTGGTCGGATCTTTAGTGCAGCTTTTATGTCGTCTCACCAAATTTGGATGGTTTGATGAAGATAGATTTAGAGATGTAGCAAAAGAATCAATCAACTTTTTAAGCCAGGTAGTTTGTTTCCTCATATTATGTAGCTATCTTATATTCAACTAAGATTTCTTTCTTCATGTCATTAATTTTTTAAGCATCTTGATATCTTTAACTTAGTGTGAATACGTACCGTCCTAATAGTTGAAGTAAACTCATAAATCATGTTGTTGACGAGATTCCTTAATCTATCAATTTACTCTTTCGAGCTATATTAATCTAATTAACAAAATGCAGTAATCAAATGTCCTTGTGGTATTTAACAATTGTAATCACATTAACGAACGGTGAAATTTTCTAGCTTTCGATTTTCGGTCTATGGCTATCAACATGTATCAAACCTTATATGTCTATGCAAATTGTAGATCCATTAATTATGTTATTCTATCATGTTATAATACAAGAAAAGAAAAAATGAGTTTAGGGGGTAGGACCTCCCAATCCTATGATGAAATAAAATTCAATCACGACATAGATGTCTAGGAGGTAGGTTCCCCTCAATCCTAACTAAAAGAAAGAAAATAATCAGAAAAGAGAAAAACGAGTGTGCGGTTTTTGTTCCCTCTTCTCTTCACGGCTCGTCCCTTCTTTCACGTTCCCAGATTTCGTTCCTTGGCGGCTGATGATTGTGGCGGCTCCTTCTTCCTCCTACGGCTGCTTGTTCCGTCTTCTCCTCTGTTTTTTTCCTCTTTTTATACGCACATTAGAGTCCAAACTTTTATCCTTCCGCCCAAAAAGATCCGTGGAGATTTTGTCTATCTTCGCCTCGCGCTTTTTTGACTGCCCTAGCGCTACTTGTTTTAGTCTAGCCCTGTCCATTGTTTTGTTTCGCGGGCGGTAATTTTTGACCGCCTTAGCGTGACATGTTCTGTCCCAGGCTTAGGACTTACGTCAATTCGTGCTGGGGTCGTAATTTTCTGTGGTCCTAGCACAACCTCTGCTGCCCAGTTTTTACTCCACCACCTTGAGTTTGTCTTTTTGCCACTTTTGCCTATACAACAATCAATTCAAGTAAGTAGTGTCCCATGTACACAAACTATGAAATATGATACCGTTTGGTTTGTAGTATAAAACAAATAGTATGGAGATAAGTAATATTTTTTAATAATAAAATATATAAAAATGATAGTTAATATAATGTTTGATTTGATTGATTAATTTGATTAAATTTGAAATAATGTGATATTATCATTTTGTCTTTTTGAAAATATTAATAAAATATTTATAATATTATTTAATAAGGGTAATAATGTAATTTCAATTCAATGATTTGATTGATGTGAGATAAATGATTGATGATTTGATTGATGTAAGATAAATTATTGGTAGATGGATAAATAATATGGTGCATCAAATATGAGATTAGATTGGATAAAAATGTGGATTAAAATATAGATAAATAATATAGCGAATCAAACGATACCTAAATGAACGAAATATGGACTTGACACGACAAAACCATGCAACGGACTCAAAACGACGTACTCAGACACGTAAAATCGACATCTATTGGGAATACCCATTCCCTTCCCATCTCGTCATCACACACCAATCTATGGCTTGGTTCCAATTTCCAAACTAACTCTTTCTCCCCATTTTTCGCAGATTTTGATGTACACGTTTCAATTAGAGTTTCCAAATATATATTATTGCAACATGTACACCAAAAGCTGCCAAAAATGGGGGGAAAGACTAAAGAGTTAGTTTTGAAATTGGAAGTAAGCCCTAGATTGGTATGTGATGACTATATATATATATATATGCTTGTAACATAAACAGGTGCTATCCTGTTTGCGTTTCTTAGATCAGATTTAGTTGTTTTGGTAAATAATGTATATCTTAACTTGATAAAGCTTTCATTTGTTTATTTCTTAACTACTTTTTCTAGTTGTTTGAGCATGACTTCTTATGAAATTTTCTATTTGTCAGGCAACGCCAGACCACTATGCTATTGGTTTAAAGATATTAAATCAGCTTGTTTGTGAGATGAATCAGGTCGGCTTTTACACTTACGTTTTGTTCAAGTTCGTTCTTATTGTAAGAGAGTAGAGATTTAAAACAGAACCATGAAATAAAATTGGCAAAACAATTTTTTCTGTTTGCTTCCGTCAGACATCATGGTGTCATTGTTTTTCGCTTTTGCGTACATATCATTCAGTAACTTGATATTGCTTCCCTTCTCTTTGTTTTGGTTTGTGGAAACTTCATTATCTTTCTCTCTGTTTCTGTGAAACTTGTAGTTGTCTGAATCTTTTTTTGTGCTTCATGACATTTTTCTTTCAGCCCAACCCAGGAATGCCTTCATCACATCATCGGAGGGTGGCTTGTTCCTTCAGAGATCAGAGTCTTTTTCAAATTTTCCAGATATCTCTAACTTCATTACATCAGCTTAAAAATGATGGTATTGTGCTCTATGCTTATGCATCTCGGAATAATGTGATACATTTTTTTGTCACATGTGTCATATGAACAACTGTTATTATCGACACATGCAGTCGTCAGCCGCTTGCAAGAATTGGCACTGTCATTGTCACTTAAATGTTTATCTTTTGATTTTGTTGGGACATCAATTGACGAAAGCTCTGAGGAATTTGGGACTGTCCAGGTATATTTTAGGTTTCAGTAAGGGGGTTCAAATTATATTTGATTTGTTTTCTGGTAGATGAATTTTATGTTTGGTCGAGGATGCTACTCAGCCGACGTTAATTATGCAGATTCCATCTTCTTGGAAGTCTGTGTTAGAAGATTTTTCCACCATACAAATATTTTTTGACTATTATGCACTTACAAAGCCGCCAATTGCAAAAGAGGTTGGTTCATATCCTCTTATTGTTTTGTGATGTAATCATCTAATAATTATTGATTTATTCATTTTCTTGTATAATATTCCTCAGCCTCTTCGAATTGTATAATGACTGTGAATAGCTTTCTCAAGTAAAGTTAAAATATATCAGCTACTTGAATTTCAATTTGGTGTGGGTCAATCACGAGTTGATAAAAGAAAACTCAAGCTGTTACCTTTTGTCTCTTTAAAATCTAGTTTACTTTGTGAAAACCATATTTTTGAAAAAGTTACTATAAAAATGTGATTTGATTTTCTGATGATTTAGTTGGAGTAACTTTCTGCATCAATTGATATTTGAAGATTCTTACTATGGCAATGATTGTTTTCAAATTAATTGAGAAATAAAGATGTGTACCCTTCGGTGGCATTTGTCCATGCACGTAGTCGAAGCCGAATCACTTGGTTTCTTTATGTTCCTTTCCCCCTTCGCTATTTTATGTGCCATTTCAAAATTCTACTCTGATTCTCTGTTTTTGCTGTTAATTACCTGATTATTAAATTGATCACCTTCAAAAAAATTGTTTGCCTTTTAACGTTCTAATCTAATATACTTGAGACATTAACTTTTTATTTTATTTTCAGTCACTGGAGTGCTTGGTGCGATTGGCTTCTGTTAGGCGCTCTCTTTTCACCAATGATGCTGCACGTTCCAAGTTCTTGGACCATCTGATGTCGGGAACCAAAGAAATTTTACGAACAGGGCAAGGTATGTGATCTGTGTGCCTTCAATGTTATTATTTTGATATATTTCTTAATCTTCTGTACTGGTATTCTTATTTTTGATGCATTCAGTTGAATATAATGGCTGTAATTATAATTTCCGACAGCTGTACTGGCTCTGTAGTTTTTTCGCCTCTGCTCCTTTCGAAGTGGTAGTCTTTGTTCTGCATTTATTGTTAGTGACATGTGCCTAAAGGAATGCGGATTGATAGTTCCTTGGACATGTCCATCCGACTTCTTTTTCCTTTCTTGTTCTCCATGGGCTTTTGTGAGTTCTTTGTACGGCATGGAATTATTTTTTCCCCCTAAGTGGTTTATAGGACGTTGAAATCTTATTGGACATAAATTGAAGAATTTATCAACGATTGATTGTATCTCATTTAAATCTTTTTACCGGCCTGATTTTTGGTGACTGCTTTATTCTGGAGCTTGTGTTTATGTTCCACCCTCATGTCCTATTTGCATAGGAGAATCTTCAAAGTGGGCACTCTTTACGCAATGTATTGACTGGATGGTTTCTAATAGAATAGATACTAGCTATTTTCTCATCCTGGTGCGTGCAATGAGTGCGGATTTTCAAATAAACCAGTTCTTACCTTGTTGTTGTTTCAGACAGGTGGTAGGAAAGTACAGCAGTCGTAAAAATTTTGAACACCAGATTCTCCATGTAATTAAAGTTTTCGGAAGACGATCTAAGTTTGTGTTTGTTTGGGTCTAATTTAGTGATTTGGCAGGAAAGTATGAGAATACCTTTTGAGATTAGTTGCTTGTGTTGACTACTTGACTCTAAGCTCCATGCTGGGATGGTCTTTGTTCATTTTTCTTTGTGTGTTACTGTTTCATGGATGGATATTTTGCTAATCGGAATCAGGTCTTGCTGATCATGATAACTACCATGAGTTTTGCCGCCTTCTTGGACGATTCAGAATTAATTATCAGGTAATTAATTTAGAATATTTCGACTATGTCTGTATGTAAACTATTTTTATGCTTTACATGCTGTAAACAATTACAGTTATTCTTCCACTTATGGTTCTCTTCATAATTCGTTTGTTTTGATGTAAGTTGGACGTTTGTTTCTAAATTTTAAAACTTATAGTTGAATAAGTTAAGACACAAGCTGAAGTTAGTTTCAGAAGTATAAAGATACTCACTTCTGCTCTTTGATTTACTGATGCTGCACCATGTTATGTGCGCGCCCTTAGGATCTAGTCACGGGTCAATTTATGCTGCCTTTCTCTATGATTGTACAATTGTTTTTCTGAGATTTTCTTCCGTTTCGGCCTATGTTTGATTAGGGTTGTCGAGGCTCGTTTAAATCTGAGAACCTCACGATCTTGGACTCACAATTGAGGATAAATTCTTAAGCTTAAATTTTATAAATCAACAAACCAAGTATTTATGCAGAAAATAGACAGACTCCCTAACAAACTAAAACTCAAATGACCAATCCTAATAAACTTCAAATTATAAAAGACCAATACTATGCAAAACCAAAATCTAAAGAAAGCAAAAGGAAACAAAAGCTAGAGTCCACAACTCTATGGCTTCACGCTATTACCGTTGAACTTCCCATGTGTGTGGCTCTTGTAATATTGTCCTTGGTTGGTGTAGCGACGTCTCACCTAGGCTCGGAGAAGGTTGGGCTGAGTCCATGATTCATCATGTCCTATAGAACATAAACATTTTGGGTCCTGCCATTAACTTTTCTGCATCACATCCAACCACCTCTTCTCCGCATTTTTATCTTGTCTTCCCAATTCGCGTAAACTTTCTGCGGAAACATCATCAGATGTTATGAATTATGATATTGATTTTTAGACGCTACCATTTATCTGAGACCCTAAGGAAACATTTGGCTTCCTTTTCTTAACCTTTTTTTATTCGTAGAAAGTTGTTTTGAAGGTAATCCGTAATCTACTCTTTCCCGAAATTCTCGTCTCCTTCCCAATGCTTATGAACGCTTTAAATTGCCTACACGATGTCTCTCCCATTAATTCTGTTTGTTCAAATTAATTGATAAGAAAAGTATTCATAATTGTAAATGAAGTTCAGGATGAGTTGATATTGTAGGTCTTATATGGGAAAAAGTTAATTCACGTCTGCCACCAGTTTGATTAACACTCAAAGATAAAATTTAGAAATGAATTGATGGAGGAATGATCTGATATGGCACCATGTGGAAAATCTGAGGGAGGGCAGTAATATTTTTTGTCATACATACACTTGCTGTTAGGCTGTCACGATCTCTCTTCTTCGACATTTCTTTTCAGAGATTGTCGAAAAATTAATTTAATCCCGAATTTCAGCGGTTAAATATTGATTTTAAGACTAAAATCTTTTCCTTGTAGCCTAGATATTATTGGTGATATATGCAGATAAGTTTCTTTGGTGTCTCCTAGTTTTGTGGAAGATATATGCCTGTAAATTATTCCATTCTTCATTAATGAATAATTAATGAAAAAGATTGTGTTTCACATTTTTTCGCCGGTATCATAGTCATAATGTTCTGAAAGAAAAAAATGAAAGCCAAATCTGATCTGCTGTTGCAGCTACTCAATGCTATGGCTGTTGCAGATAAAAGTATCCAGCTAAACTTTTATTCTTTCAACCACCAAGCCAAAAATCTACTGTTCAATGAAAATGTTCTTTTTCAATAAAAAAATTAATACGAAATAAACTGCCATTGAAATATTCTACTTCAGCCACGCACCGTTGTGGCATTGTCTTTCGGTCATCACCACTGCACTACCAGTTTACTACTTGTGAAACAATTATCCCAAAAAAAGTAGAAAAATACATTGCTCTTTCCTTTTTTCCTCTCTATCCAAAGAAATGAAATTTTATTTGAAAGAAACAAATATTTGTTCAATATGTTGGAGCATTCAGGCCTCTTGCACCATCATATTCCAATAACATGTATCTCAATTGCTTGTGTTTTATCGCCATTTTGTCACCTGCAATTCACTTTACTGTTTAACATGAAAATGCCGATTTATAATGTGAAAGAGCAATTACCGAATGAGACAAGTAGCATGAACATAGTTGTCACTGCCACGTCCAAGGCACGAGGCACGAGGCACACCAGGTATTGGTCCGTGTGCTTGAGGATATCTTTGGCGCATTAGCCTTGCATAGGTGTGCGCATAAAGGAATAGGTGTGCACACCTCAGAGCAAGCCTTGGTAGATGCCCAATCACGCCTGGGTCTAAACTTTTTTTCCCTACCTAAAGGGTGTTATTTTTACATATAATAGACTCGGCAGCCCAACCAACAGGCTTCAACCAAGACCAAATTTGGTGTCAACAGACTGTGCCGTTTTGTATATTTTATTTTTGTAGCACTTTGGGGTCATTCACACTTCTATTTTATCTTTTTATACGTTTTACATGTGATCATAATATTATTATTAACAATATTAATAATAATAAATGCAGCAGCCCAATCTACAGGTTCAACCAAAACCCACTTTGGCGTCCGTGGCAGTAACTCAGTTGATTTGTATATTTTATTTTTGTAGCAGTTTCGGATGATTTTTGTACTTATATTTAATATTTTTTTATACTTTTAAGTAATATTTAAATTTAAGTCTCTAATAGTTTTAGTCGCTGGTCAGACTTTTGAAGCTTTCTACAGTTAAAGATGTTCGGTGTTGAATTTTTTTAGGGCGAAGGTTATGAATTTTGTGGTGCAATCAGAAGTTGTGCAGTAACCACATGAAGGTGGTGCTTGGGAGAATCTGAATGAAGTATGCTTATTTGACGGAGTGATTGTATCGAAGAAAAAATAGTCGTTTGAGTTTCGATCTTTGTCCAAGATGAGGCATATGATGTTTTAACTTGAGGGGGAGTGTTGAAAATGAAGTTGATCCGAATTTCAGTCAACTGAGTCTTCAATTTAAGGAATCAAATCCAGTTGTAGCCTAAATATTATTGGTGATAAAATCTGGAGATTAGTTTCTTTCTTTGTGGTATATTCTCCTAATTTATTGGATGATATATGGCTGGATACGTAGCAATTCTCTATTCGAAATAATCAGTGAAAAAGGTTGTCTTTCACATTTTTTCACAAAAATAAGTCATTAATGCTATTCCCTGACAAAGAATGGGATAGCAGTTATTTTTAAGTATCATGCTAAAGAGTTTTCAGTTATTTGTAAGTATCACTAATGAGTTTGAAAATACCTAATTAATTTTTCACATCACGTCTGCAACAGGAAGGGTAAAATGCATATTATTTAAGATTTTAGTGTCCTTTTTTCTCCCATGAATATTGACATGTTTTTTCCCGATGGTTTTTTTTGAAATAGTGCTTTTTACTTATTTATTTTTTTGACAATTTTTCTGGTGTTTGTTGCCTCTCCTGTTCATTCATGTATATGTTTTTTTCCATTTGTTTGGGCTGTCTACTACTGGAACAATGAATTTCTTTTATTTACTTGTAAATGGAGATTTCTTGATTTTCATTATGTGCACTTACTTTCCATCAAATGTTTTCTTATGAATCATGAGTTTTAGTGATTATCATACTATTTCAGTTGTCTGAACTTGTGACCATGGAAGGATATGGTGATTGGATACGATTAGTTGCCGAGTTCACATCAAAATCTCTGCAGTCCTGGCAGGTGATTTGTTTCAAAGTTTATATATCATAAATTTTATCAAATTGGCATGATTCTGTTCTTAGTGAATAATTTCTGCCCTGAAGTAATGGACACAGCGTTGTGCTTCTATCGCTAAAATTATGCCAATAAAATTAATGGAGTCTCCACCTTCTTGCAGTGGGCCAGTAGCAGTGTGTATTATCTCTTAGGGCTCTGGTCTAGGTTGGTGAGTTCTGTACCCTACCTGAAGGGTGATGCACCTAGCTTGCTTGACGAATTTGTGCCTAAAATCACTGAAGGATTTATCACTTCAAGATTGGATTCTGCTCAGGTGACAATTTTTTTTCTTTTGCATCACAAAGTTTCTGGTACCAATATATTTGTCGTTTCTCTTTGTTTGTAGGGTGGCCTGCCAGATGATGTATCAGAACATCCACTGGACAATGTTGACCTTCTTCAAGACCAGCTGGATTGCTTTCCTAACCTCTGCAGATTTCAGGTTGTACATAAACTTGATTTGTTTTAGTTTCCTATCCAAAAAAAAAAAAACTTGATTTGTTGATTTCGTTTCCACCTCACCCCCACCCCCCCAACAACACTTGACTTGATTAATTTTCTAATCTGTGTTATTTCTCTCTACTTGTTTCAGTATGGAAGCAGTAGCTTGTTTATTATCAACATCCTTGAGCCTATTTTACAATTGTACATGGTATACAGATATTTATTCAAGATAAAATTTAGTTACACTGGATTTTAGCGTGGGATTCTGATTAGACATGCTTTATATTTCAAAATATTCTGTTCCTTTGATAGGAAAGAGCGCAGCTTCAGACTGGAGATAATAGTGAACTTTCCGTAGTTGAAGCCAAGCTTGCTTGGATTGTACATATAATTGCTGCTATTTTAAAAATAAAGCAGAGTGTTGGGTGCAGGTGACATTCATCTTTTCTAATCTTGATATCCTACCATCTTGTCAGCTTTTCTAATCTTGATATCCTACCATCTTGTCAGCTTATTGGTTCTTTTGAGTGTAGTTTTAATATTTTTTGTTTGATTTTCCAAATACAGTGCTGAATCACAGGAGATACTGGACGCCGAACTTTCAGCTCGTGTTTTGCGGCTTGTAAATGTTGCTGATAGTGGATTACACAGCCAGGTTACCCATGAAACAAAATAATCTTGTTGACTGTTGTATTTCCTTAGAGTTTACACTTAGTATAAGTTACAAGAAAGTTTCTTGAGTTTAAGCCTAAATACACTTACTCTTTGGTTTGGATAGTAACAAACATACCCTAAGTTAGATAAAAGTTACATTTACAACCCTAGTAGAACGGTACTAATGGTTCATGATTGACATCATCCAATATCTTTTTCCAACTAATTATTTTAAGGGGTGGTTCTTTGAAACATCAAGATATAACAGTGTTGTTATTCTGATACCCCATGTATTGCTCCTGTGATGACCTTCTGAGGTTAATCTTATTGACATAACTTTCTTGTGGTTTTAGTTTGAATAAGAACAAGAATATCCCATATGTTTAAGTGAGGTTTTCAGCTTAACATTGCTTTACAATTCACATATTTTGGAAAACCAGTGGTGCAATGTGTTATTTAAATCTCAATTACTTGCGATTTAAATTATTATTTTTACTGAATTTTTAAAACATCTTTGGGACATTACCTGGGTATTATGAAACCAATACCATCTTTCCCTCTAAGCTGAAGCATTCTTGTCATTTTCGCATTTTACAGAGATATGGTGAATTAAGCAAGCAAAGACTTGATCGAGCAATACTTACCTTTTTCCAGAGTTTCAGGAAATCTTATGTGGGCGACCATGCTATGCATTCATCAAAGGTTACATCACCGTTTCACTTAATGAGTATCAGTTATTTACCATGGTTGCATGTAAAGAATGCTTTTGTGTTTGGTGCAGCAGTTGTATGCCCAATTATCTGACCTTATCGGACTTAATGATCATCTATTGCTGTTGGATTTTTTTATTCGCAAAGTTGCAACGAACCTCAAGTGTTATACAGAGGTGAATTTGTTCTATATTTGTCTTTCTTTTGATCTTGTTCCATGAATTTTGCTTTGTATCTCAAATTTGTTTTACTGCAGTGTGAGGAGGTTATTGATCACACATTGAGTTTGTTTTTGGAGCTGGCATCCGGGTTTGATTTTTTTTTTTCAATCTTTATAAAAATTATTAAATTTTGTCTTCTTCAGTGTACTTTTTTTAATACCCAGCCATTATATTTTCTTGCAGTTATATGACTGGAAAATTACTTCTCAAGTTGGATACAGTAAAGTTCATAATTGCACATCACACTGTAAGAGACCCCTTATTATTTTTTCCTGTTTAATTGTTGATCTGATAATTTAAAGTTTTCGGACGTGGCCCCCCATCCTTTTTATATTTACTTACCATATCTCTCTGGATTCCTATATTTAGAGGGAACATTTTCCATTTCTGGAGGAAAATAGATGTTCTCGCAGCAGAACAACGTTCTATTACACTATTGGCTGGTTAATATTCCTGGAGGATAGTGCTCTGGTTTTTAAGTCTTCAATGGATCCTCTGCTACAGGTACTGCTAGTCCATTCCCTTCCTCCTTTTTCCTTCTTTTATCCTTCTTTATGGGCATCTATTTTAATGTTAACATCTGAATGCATTTAGTTCTGTAAACGCGTGTCTGCATGTCCTGAACTTATCTCTAGTTTAATCTGAAGTTCTTCTCTCTCATTGGATCACGACAATGCGTAATTATATCTTAAATGGGATTAATTGGTTAATTAGGCGGGAGATGATAGTTTACACTTGCAGTTCAATTGAACCAAATCTGCCATGCTATTGTGGAACTTTGTTTGAGATTTTTTTTAAATAAGAAACGATATTATATTGATTAATAAAATTAGTTACACAAAGCGAACCAGAGGTCAACATAAGACGAAATGAGATCCATAGTCAAAATAGATTAACATAATACTAGATTCCAATTTCTGTACAAATCTGAGATCGAGAACGATTTGAGCTCTACAGTCCTCGAGCTCCATTATGAAACACTGAATTTAATCTTGTTCTCCAATCGAATCTTCTTGATCTTCAAAGATATTCACATTCCTCTCCATCCACACGGACCAGCTCAAACAGTGAACAACCAAATTCCAAAAAAAATTGTTCCTCCCCAAATCCTGTCCGATGTTTGCCTTGCATAAATCCCAAGTTGATCTCGGAGATACCCAAATCAAGTCGAACTCCGCCAAAGCTTTAAATAAAAGACAACGTGCAAAAAGACAATGGATGATCAAATGGTCCCGAGTTTCCACCTCTTGTCAACATAATGCACACCAATTTGGACAAAGCGAACAAGAAGTGACCTTTTTTGCAACATCTCAGTCTGGTAATTTTTCAAGCATTGCAATCCACGAGAATACTTGCACCTTTGGATGAAATAGGCGCTTTCCAAATTGATTGATAAAGAGAAAAAGAAGAATAACTAGAATCTCAAAAGAAAGATACTGAAAACTGTCCTGAAAAATCCTTAATTCTTTCACTCATATCTTCTGCACCCTCGATCAATATGACCCTCTCTAGTGTCTTGATCAAAGAACGAAACTCAATTGCCTCCTTATCCTTGGGATCCAAAAATTCCAAGAAAGAGTAGAAAGGTTGGATGAAGAATTGAATATGCAAAGGAAGAAATAGTATGATTATGTATTGTCAAAATTTGGACTAAAGACGGGTAAAGATTATGAAAATAGGAATTCCCACACCATCTCTCTTCCCAAAACCTAATCTTATCTCCCCCATTGACCACCACTCCAACTGATTTAAAGAACCATATTAATAAAATTTATGTTTCTCATCAAAAAAAAAAATTTGTGTCTCATATTTTCTAACCACAATCTTCCTCCATAACGACTCCCCTTCAGTAGAAAACATTTCCCTGGTAAAGCCTTGTTTCTAATACAAATATTACCAATACCCAAACCCTCTTGTTCTTTTGGTCTACAAACTTGATCCCTAGCCACCCAGTGGTCGTAGTGATCCCCATCTGCTCTATAGGAACCCCTAAGTATCTTATAGACCTAGATACCTTCCCACAACCAATTTCAAATGTCAACCTGTCCACATCGTGCTTCGCAATTGATACCCAATAAAGCATTTTTTTTCCAAATTGATCTTTAACCCGACATCTAACAAAAAGTGTAAAATCTAAGTTAGAAATTGCACATGACTCGTTTTCCGCAAAAAAATAGCGTATCATTCCATCCTCTCTATGCCTGCTTCCCAACCCCTACAAAGGTCTCCTTTGCCTTGTTAACCAATCTGCCCAACACATCTACCACCAAATTAAAGAAGAAAGATGATAGTGGGTCGTCTTGCCTAAGTCTTTTTTCACCCTTGAATTTGCCCTCAAGCCCGCCATTAATAATAATCGAAAAAGATACACTTGATAGGCATCCCTTAATCCATTTACGCCATCTCTATCCCAAAGCCTTTCTTGAGCAAAACGAAATCCAAATCAAAATCGACCTTAAAGATCCATCCACTCGTGTCTTTCAACATATGTTTCTCAAACAACTCATTTGCAATTAGACAACAATCTAGAATTTTTCTGCCCTCAATAAAGACATTCTGAGAATCTGCGAGTTCACGAGGTATTACCTTATTTAATCTTAGTGATAAAACTTTAGCAATGATCTAATGAAGACTAGACCAGACTGATGGGCTGAAAGTCCTTAATTTGAACCAATTCTTGTTTTTCTGGCATCAAATAGATGTCGGTTTATTGGTTATTCCATTGATAATCCCCCTTTCAAAAAATTAATTAATCACCTTCATCAGGTACTCTTTAATTGTATCCCAGCATTGTTGGTAAACTGCCATTGTGAATCCACTATCATGTCAGATATAGAATCACTAAATATGCTTCAAATTTCTTCCTAATGTTCTTTAAATCATTATTTAAGGCTTTAGGATTATACATGCGTCCGTCGTCAGCCAGCTGATTACGTCTCGATCTGCTCATCCCGATTCGCCGACCCCTCTTCGAGTCGACACTATTTCGAAGCTTCCCGACAATAAACTGCCCTAGAAACTAGCTAAAACCCTAAGGCATATGGCTAAAACTAGAGAGAGAAGCCGAAGGAAAGCGGTTGAGTAAACAAATGAAATCAACTTCTATTTATAGATTGCATCCATACTAGTTCAGAAGATCCGAAATCAATCTTATATGTCACGTGTCATAATCTCATTCGTGTAGTTGGATTTCTCGTGATAATCTAATCTGAAGTAGATTGAGTGGTCCATTTTAATTCGATGGATCTCAACGAATTGTTCCTCAATTAATCACTTGCTTAATAATACTTAATTAACATCTCTTTAATCATGTTTTAATTGGTACTTCTTTCAAATAAAGATTCAGGTCATTACAGAATCAAAGCAAAGCATTATGCTGGTCAAGGAGTTACTATTCAATTTCTCACTAAGAGATTAGACCACGTTGAAATCCTCCCTTCACACCAACGCACAAATCACTCTCAATCCAGCCAATTCATCCCAAAAAGATTGTATGTCCCTCGGTTTGCACCACCTATAAACAGGTGAAAACCATAACTTGGTGGCATCATCTTTTTCAATTTATGTAGATACAGAAAACTCGCCTAGCAAACTTTCAAGTATCCTTGACTGACACCAATCTGGCATCTCACACAACCAAAATACCCACTGATCTCCCAACAATTGCTAATACTAACCATTCCACAAATCTCGACTTCCAAATGTTTGCTATAAAGCTCTTATCTACCTCTTCTCTATTAATCTCTTGTACAACTAAGATATCCGGCCTTTCCTTGTGCACAACCGTTTTATCAATCTCCTACGTCTACTCGAACCTCCTCCCTTTATATTCCAAGATAATATCTTCATTTAACCACTTCGGAGACCCTTTGAATCATCTCTTTCTCATAATTTATCTCAAAAACCAATCGATTTAACTCTCTATTTTTAAAGGTAGTCGATATGTTCCCTCCTTAATTTACTAGCGGCACTTTCTCCAACTCCAACTGAGATAGACATTGATCATAGACATCTGATCGCTGCCTCCGAACATGTTGATCCACTTCCACCTCTAAATTCAAACCCGCACTAGCTTCTTCTAGAAATTTATTACTCGAATCTTCCGACTTTTCAAACTTCAGTGATTTTGTTAAAGTACTCTCCTCACCCTTTGATGAACCAAAGAAAGATAAAGGCGAAGGAAGACTGGAATTGAGAGAAAAAGATTGTTTGAGGTGAAAGGTTAAGGCAAGAACTTATCTTATCCACCTTTGTGTCAAGAAAATTGGGCTCATTCAAAGTAAAATCAAGGGGAGGAGCTCTTTCTTTGTGACTGATGGATTCTAAACTTGAGGCAACACTTTTTGCTATAGGTGTGATCTTCAGCAGTAGCGGCTTTGATGAACCAAAGAAAGATAAAGGTTAAGGAAGAATTAAATTGAGAGAAAAAATTGTTTAAGAGGTCTTCGGCCGGAGCATTATAAAGCTAGTCCTCGTCGATCCCTAAATCCTCATTGGTTAATACCTGATCCTCCTCCCCGAAGAACTACCCCTAACAATAGCCTCTTGGAAAGGTGAAAGTGATTTGCATCTAACGTAGACTTTCTCACAATTATGTATCAAATGCTTTCTTGTATGTCCTGAATTGATCTTTATTCTATCAGAATATTTCTTGAATGGATACGTCGATATGATTGTCGATTATATGGATCAGTGATGTTTCTTCCCGATTGATTAGCAAGACATTTCATGTGAAATAGCAGGCCTTTGTTTATGTTTTTGAGATTACAAAGAGTATTTTTTGGAGGACGCAAGATTAGTTTTGTTAGATATTAATCTTAATAACTCATCTCTGTATTGGCTTAAACTTTGTAACTAGTATGTCATCTACCTATCTCCCATATCTCCTTAGTAGCTTTGCAAAATAATAAGTCCGCTCAATGCTTCTCTAAATTGAATGAATGTGGTGGCATGGTAGCCAAAAAAACAATTGCTGTACATGATTGAGTGTCAATGTGCTCGATAAACCCACTTTTACCTTTTATTTTCAGTATCTAAAAGGCTGATGATGTCTATGTACTACCAACTTCAATTGATACAATAATATGATACGCCTATGACACCGTGTCCTCTCACCTCTCGGGCACTTTGTGGACATATCTTGGAGATGCTTCTTGACGGCATTAAAAATTTAAAGTTAAAATAAAAAGTGGATACTGTGTCTGACACTTGTATGAAGAATACTTGATGCAGCTTAGATGCAGAAAAGTTTTGTTTGCTATATCTCAAATTTGTTACTAAAATGGTTAAAAAGAATAATATTTCCTTGTTTCGACTAGCTTGTTTCTTTATACCAACACTTCACTAGATAAATTGATGATTAAAATTGTACCATATATAATGTTGATATTCTGAATGGTGATTTGCATTTTGTCCTGATTGCTAATTTATGTAGTTAAACTTTTTTTTTATAGGAAACAATATTATATCCATTAATTAAAAGTAATTAATTGCAGTGGTGGACAAGTGATACACATAACTTTATGTAGTTAAACTTAATCGTGAACATGGTGAGATTTGTTTGACTATGTTTTTAAGATTAAAAGGTGACTGACATAGTAAATTGAATTATGTTTAATGGTGTTTATGTCATTGAATTTGATGCTATTATGTTATAAATGCGTACAGTTTTCCAATAAATTTCATATGTAATGCTTTGAGAATGAATTGAATTAGAACACGTGAAGATATGTCAGAGACAGTAATATTTTATTTTTCTCCTATTTGCAACTTAATTTTAAGAGATGATTTTTTTTTCAATGGAAGAGTTTTTCATATTGTATCTGCTGAGTTGGGTAAATTAATTTTCGTAAGGTGCTATTAGGGATATCAAATCAGAGAGAAATCTTTAACAAACAAATGCAACTATTGGGATTTCCTTGGTTAACTCTCTCCTGGTTTGTGGTTTCTTAACGAAAATAAATAAGAAAAGAAAATCGATGTCGTCTCTGCACTACAAACAAGAGAAAATTTGTGAGAAGGAGAGAAGGTTTTGTATTTTTATGTATTCTTGCTCACTTGTCATTACTCATTGTCGTCATCAATTTGATGTGATTCATTTTTCCTTTGATGTTGGAATCAACAAAAGTTAATTGTGTATAATACAGCTTTTCATCAATTTGGAATCAACTCCTGACTCTTTGTTTCGAACCGACTCTGTGAAGTATGTACTAATTGGGTTGATGAGAGATCTAAGGGGGATTGCAATGGCCACCAATAGGTTAGTGCTTACTGTTATGTACTACATGTTCTGATAGCATATTTAGTAGCTTTAATGTATCACCTACTATTGTCTTCTTTATTTTCAGTCGCAGAACTTATGGGCTTCTCTTTGATTGGATTTATCCTGCTCACATGCCTATTCTGCTAAGGGGAATTTCACATTGGTCTGATACACCAGAAGTTAGCTCTCTTTCTCAATCCCTTCTTAACTAGTACATTTCTTACATATTTATTTTTTATTTTCTTCCTTCTATCAATTTGAAATAAAAAATCAAAGTGGTTGTATAAGACCTAATTATTTGTTGTTAAGGACGAGCATGTCTTGGCATAGAATGCAGGATCTTCGGAAGTATAATTGAATGGACCGAAAATACTGTAACTACTTGTATTCATTCTGCCATAGGATTGATCACTGAAAGGCCTTGCATTAATAGATATTAATTACTAAAGGGTAAGCATCTGTAATCATGGGAAGAATGATCGGAAAGTCCATCTGCCAACATAGTGCACTGTTGAAGGGGCGGGTCTATCATGACAGAGAGATTGGGATTTTGTCTCAATTCAATACCCTAGATTGGAGCCGCTATTTCAGTATAATTCTTAGGTGGCAGCAGTTTGCTCCGGAAACCAGCTAGATCGGAGATGAAAATTGAGGATGAAGTCTGAGCAGTTGAGTATGTTTTCATGGCTTAGAGGTTGTCAAATGTTGGGTGAACATGGGTTTTTCATTTGGATGTTGCGGAAACCTTCACTATTGGTTGTTGGAAATAATGATTGATGACCCTAAAAACGGACAAGATATACTAAAAATTAAGAAATCATGAAAGGTCTATAAATTAGATGTTTGGGAATAGTTTATTTTCAACTTTCTGGTTTCAAACCCAATTCAGTTAAGCATATTGGGCCAAAGTGTTCTTTCAATTGGGTAGACCTGGTGAGGTAAAAATTGTGTAATGGCTGTGTATATTCTCTCTTCTTTTAGCTGTAGTTGAACTACTAAATCATTTTGCTCTAGCTACTGGCTTTTTTACGGCCATTGCCTAGGGAGGCATATCTCGCTTCTAGTCTTATGAGGAGAGTTCCTGTACGTGGGACTAACCTCATTTTTATATACTGTGTTAGCAACTGTTGTATTATTTTAATCCTTTACTCTCTAATACGAGATTATAACATCACTTCTGTTCCGCATAGGTGACAACTCCATTGCTGAAATTCATGGCCGAGTTTGTATTAAACAAAGCACAACGTTTGACTTTTGATATTTCATCTCCGAATGGCATACTTCTTTTCAGAGAAGTTAGCAAGTTGCTAGTCGCGTATGGCTCGAGGGTTTTAACAATTCCAAATGTTACTGACGTATATGCGTTCAAATACAAAGGAATATGGATTTGTTTAACTATTCTTTCAAGAGGTAAAGGTCCATGGCCTCAAGATTTGAAATAAATTGAGGTTGTTTTCTTGGTGTCTTATGGTCTTTATTGATGAAATATTGTTTCATTTCATATCCGTGTAAGTTCATTAATTTGTCTTCCATGGCCTCAAGATTTGAAATAAATTGAGGTTGTTTTCTTGGTATCTTATGATCTTTATTGATGAAATATTGTTTCATTTCATATCCGTCTAAGTTCATTAATTTGTCTTCCATTTTTTAGATTTCTTGGTCGTATGCATATACGATCAGACTTTAGAACATGAGAGTTGTGCTTTAGTAATCTTTATCAAAGTTTCATTAGTCATGCAGGTGATCAGTTCTCTTTTTTATTTCTAGATTTCTAAGAACATCACCTCACATAGCAGTTTCTATTTGTTTTACAATCCAGTTTGTACATTGAGGTTATGACACATTCATGTGCATATGACTCTTATCTAGCTCTTAGGTTGATCTCTGTGCACCAGTTCTATTGATTAGATCTTTCATTTTTCCTCAGTCAGATGTTAGCCATATCTTGGAATGGAAGATAGTTCCTAATTAACACAACTAGATAAAAACTAAAAAGAAAGGATAGTTCCTAATCAATGTTCCTCTCCAAATGTCTTGTTATTCCAAATTTTCTAAAAGCATAGAATCAGGAGAAGTGATTGCATACTTAGCTGGATAGCCAGCTGGGAGATCTAGCATTTTTTTGGATATCTTGTGTTATTTTTTCTTGACTTCTAAAATATCTATTCTTTCCATGGAATGACAGCACTTGCAGGAAATTATGTGAATTTTGGTGTGTTTGAACTCTACGGAGATAGAGCACTCGCTAATGTACTTGATATTGCCCTTAAGATGACTCTATCAATTCCACTGTCTGACATTTTGGCTTACAGAAAGGTTTGTCTGTGTTTCTGATATCTTTGTGGAAGATTTCATGGTTGTTGATTGAAGCACATTAGCCTTTGCTACTCCGTCTCCACGCTAGACTGTGCATTTGTGACCAACTTGGTCAGACTTGTGTTCTGATCTGCTCATGCAATGGCCCAGTAGCTAGATCAGTGTGTTTTCCTTTCAGTTTTGAATCTGGTATGCTTCAGGGAAAACTATTGAAAATTAAGGAAAATTGCTTCCAACAATATTATTGTATTTTTCATTTCATAGCAGCCATATTTCCACTGATTCTTGAAAAGATAGCTAGAAATGCAAGTGAATCTAGGAGACTCGTAGTTCTTGGAAAGCACATTAGAGACCAAATAAGAAGCATATTTTGAACGAAGTAGTTATTGTAAAATCTATCCTTCTGGTTCTGCAGAGTGACAAAAATATCAAAACGTTAAGGATAATTTTGACATCCATTTTTCTTCTTTTATGAACTGTAATTGCGTAGTCCGATTCCTGTCCATGAAGTTTTCTCATAATTTTCTTATTCTCTGCAGTTAACGAAGGCTTACTTTGCCTTTGTGGAGGTTCTGTTTAACAGCCATCTTGTTTTTGTGTTGAGCCTTGATATACACACCTTCATGCATATTGTCGGTTCACTTGAGTCGGGTCTCAAAGGTCTCGATGCTGGTATCTCCTCTCAGGTTTGTTAGATGAATCTATTCCTAGCACACTGTATTATTTTTATCGTTACACATCTAACTCCTATTTTAGCTTTTTCATGAGTCTTCAATCTGTATTCTTCCTCTGTTTTGCGTCTTTGTGTTTGTTCATGTTGTTCGTTCATGCACGCATGTTAAGTGGACTCGGATACATGCATGGTTGTATAGAAATTCATAAATAGATGCTGGCTGTTCGTAGTTTTATCATTTTTATTTTTCTCATTGTGGGCAACATGCCTGTTGTGGATTGTATGTTATAGTACAACAAGGCTTGTAAAAGGTCCTTTGTTATCAGTTAATGATTATAATTCGTGATCACAAAGCCCAATAAATGGATTTAAATGAGTGGGTGTAATTAGTTCACCCAAGATGTATTTGAAATTCCAAACAAATCCTTTCACCCCCCCCCACCCCCCCCTCTATTTTTACTCTACAAATCATTTCACAATTCAAATCAATCATTTAAAACTATTATTACAAGATGATTTTTCCTCTCTACGTTTTCCTATCAACCCTTCTCTCATTTTAGCTTTTTCATAGAGTCATTATATATTTCTTCTACATATCACATCCATTTTGAAAATGCATATTCGAACAATATCTCAAAATCATTTTCAATGTTGCTGTCGTAATTTCTGAGTTGAGTAGACCAAATGTTGGGATAGTGGGTTTATCAAAACCATTTGTAATGGGTAAATTAGGGAGAATACAAATTCCTTTTAACTCTTAAAAAATTTGGTGATAAAGAAAACTACCTTTATTGTTGTCATTTCACTGTGAAAATTAATTTCTTGGCAGAATCACTTATATTCAGTGCGTCTGACATGTAAACTTAAAAGGGGGCCACAATTTGTTGTGATTCCGGTTACTGCAATCTAATATAGAGCTAACAGATATTTTCCCATGAGAACTGGACCTCATTTACATTATTTATATATGCTAGGCTGCTTGGTTCAGTTTGCTAGTCATCTTGAAAATTCCCTCTATTTCCCGTGATTTACACGTTGGAAAGAAGGGTGAAGGCTTGTGCAAATATTTGCTTTATTGTTGCCACCACCACCAATATATCTGGCTTTAAAATGACCTGGCTGCACATGTTCGTGATGATTCGTTAGTGATGATTCTTAGCTTTCTGCATGATAATCTGCAAATGTTATGATGTGTGAATGAATTATAATCATTTACCGGGATGGTATCAGTTTATACAACATCGTTGTTCGAATTCTATCTGCTATAGTTTCATGTGTTCTTTCTAACTTTTCAAATTCTCAAGTTATTGTTGTTGCTGTGTATGTCACAAATTTTTTCATCGCATCTTTCTGAAATTTTAGAAAGCAATGTTTATGTCGGTTATTATTCATTGCTTTTACTTAATGTTTATATTTCTATTTTATGGGGCAGTGTGCATCTGCCATTGATAATTTGGCCGCTTTCTATTTCAACAACATTACCATGGGGGAGGCTCCATCATCACCAGCTGCTATTAATCTTGTGAGGCACATAACAGAATGCTCAGCACTACTACCTGAAGTAAGTTGTGTTTTCTACTTTTATCTAAACTTTTTGGATATACTCTCCATTAATTTGAGCCATTTTGAATGTACACTTGACAAAATCTTTGCTTGTAGTTTTCTCAACTTGGATTGTTTTATTCTAATATTTGAACTTACCTAGACTGGTAATTTTTACTGAGTTTTCTTCATGAAAGGCTTGGGATTGCTTGCTTTGATTTGTATGTATGTAAAACTACTGGCTGACATGGACAGTATTTTATTTATCATGTGTCAATGTTGTGATGCAATATTAGATTTTTTCCCCATTGATATTTATGTAACCCAGACTTGTTTATGAAAACATGAAACATACGATATTAACAACTCTAGTGGCAGGCAATATAGGATGTCATCCAATGAATATCAAGCTAAATGGAATTCCTTTAAGAGCTTCTCCAGCTTTGGCCTTGTGGAGCAGTCCAATGCTTGATTTTCTCACAAGTTTGAATCTCATCACTATGTGTTTCACTTTACATCTCCCAAGTACTGACTAGCAGCACATTCATAGTTATTCCCATTTCTTCTCCCAATCAATAGTATTTTCAGTCTCACGTTGTTTTGTTACTTTTTTGGGTGAGACCAAGTAGAAATTGAGTTCCCATAAAATCTCAATAAAAAATTATGTATCATAACAACAAGAGAAAATGTGATCTCTGGTTTCTTTTTCTTTATATTACATCATGAGTATTTGATTTATTTAGCGATGAAACCTAATAAATACTTGGCATGACCTAAGATAACTGTTTGCTGGTTCAATGAAATTGTAGTGATAATTGAAATAATATAAGTGAAATAAATGAACAGAATGAAGAAAAGAAGAATGAGCACTGGAACTGTGATGTATTGATTAATGTTTTCCCTGGAGAGACCCTATCACAGCTAGTAACAAACTCAAAAAATGATTTTCTGAATAACTAACTTAATGATTTTCTGAATAACTAACTTACTAACGCCTCTCTCTTTTAATTTTCCTCCCCATGCCTAGCTTGAACATTTCTTTTGGGGCCTTCTATAACACACAATCGTAATATTGGGCCTTTCTTTTTCACATATTTCCCTAAAAATAACTATCAAAGAGTGAGAAACCGGTCTATTTAAGAAATACGATCTGAAAGAAAACTTTCCCTACCCATTCCTCCCTTTCATCCCCCTAAAATCTTTTTCTATGCCAACATTCCTCTTTCCCTTTGACGCCCGTGAATGTATCTTATAAAGCATTGTTGTCTTGTCAAGACTCCAGAAAGCAATTCTTTGACAACTTCTAGATGGCCAGCCTCCAAAAGAATGCCCTTAATGTCTACTTGCTACTTTATGTTGGGTGCACGCTCAATCAAGTGAGCCTGGTGACACTCCATCCTCGCTAATCTTGAAGAGTTTCATGTCTTGTCATATCAGACATGCACCTCAAGTAAATGTCCACCTCAGGCATGCATTGAACAATAATTACTTCCCTTAGCAGCTCACAATCGATCACCACTCTCCAATCCAAACCATCTTCCGACAACTCTGGCAATTGTAACTATCATCTACCGATGGGTCGATCATACAAAACGAAGAAGAAATTGAGTTTCACCCATTAGATTTTAGATTTCTTCCAAAATCTGTATATGAAATCAGACAGAGGAGGTTGGGTATAGAAGGTGTGGAATGGAGCACTATTGATAGTGAATCTAGGACAGAGCTTGAGAGTCCTTTTTCCGAGGAGGAGATTAAGAGAGTAGTCTTTGAAAGTGATGGGGAAAAAACACCAGACCAGGGTTCACAATAGCAGTTTATCAAGAGTGCTGAGACAAAATCAAAGGAGACTTGATGAAGGTGTTAAATGAATTTTATTAAGGGGGTGTTATTCGTGGCATCACCAATGAAACATAGATATGTCTGATACCAAAAAAACAAGAATATGTTCAAATTAAGGATTTTCGCGCTATCAATCTGGTAACAAGTGTTTACAAGATTATTTCCAAAGTGTTGCCCCTAAGATTAAAAAAAGTAATTCTTTTCACAATAGCCGAGTCTATGGGTGCTTTCATCGAAGGTAGACAGGTCCTAGACTGTTGTCTAATAACAAATGAGGGCGTGGAGGAAGTTAGGATAAAGAGTAGTGGTTGGGTCTTAAAGGTTGATTTTGAGAAAGCCTATGACAATGTCGATTGGAGTTTTTTGGATTTTGTGTTACTTAAGAAAGATTTTGGAGAGCATTGGAGATGATGGATCAAAGGATGTCTGATGAGTGTCTCTTTCTCGATACTTATTAATTGTAGGCCCGAGGGTAATTGTTGGAGGGAATTCACTAAAAGCCTCTATTTGGGAGTCAGTCGTTTTTCAAGATGTCTAAGAGGTTAGCGAGTTGGAAGAAAGCTTTCTTATCAAGAAGGGGTAGATTAACTTTGATTTCAACGATATTGAACGATTTACCAATGTTTTTTTGTTTCTATTCAGGTGCGTCGGGAAGTAGCGGAAGCCATGGAGAAGATTATGAGAGATTTCTTGTGGGATGGACCCGACGGGGACCACCATTGTCATTTGGTTGCTTGGGACCAAGTTTGTAGACCAAAGGAGCGAGGAGGCTTTGGTACCGGTAATATTTGTCTAAGGAGGAGTAGGGCCCTATTAGGGAAATGGTGGTGGAGATTTTCCTTTGAGGGGGAGTTGTTTGGGAAGAAAATTGTTGTCAGTAATACGAGTTACAAGATAATGGGTGGATGCGGGCTTTAGGAGTCTTTGGAAATTTATTTCCGGGATTAACCGGCTTTTCTTCTGTTAGCAAGGGTTGTGTTTAGGGAAGAATAAGATTAGATTTTGGGAGGACAAATGGTTCGTGATCTTTTCCCGTCTCTATTTCAGATTTTGATGCTTTGTGCATTTCAATTCATCATTCAACCATTCCAATCTATCTTGGGACTTTCACTTTCTGCGGGTTCTCGGGGATGAGGAGGTTAACGATTTTAAGTTTATTGTTAGGATCATCGGAGAGGGTAAGTTTGATCGAAATTAACGATTTTAAGCTTATTGTTAGGATCATCGGAGAGGGTAAGTTTGATCGAGGGTACCGAAGGCACTAGGAAGTGGGTTTGAGATTCATCAGTGCACTTTTCGGTGAAGTTATTCTTCTAATCATTTTTTCCAGACAATAGTTAGCCTTTTTTTCCTCTTCATCAAACCATTTGGAAAGCGCCTATCCCATCCAAGTTCAAGTGTTCTCGTGTCTCGTGGATTGCAGTGTTTTGGTAAATTACCAATGTGCGAGAAGATTCAAAAGCGGTATCCTAATTGTTTTCTTTGCCCAAGTTGGTGTTTGTTGAGCCGGCTAGAGGTGGAGACTCTGGATCACTTGCTAATTCATTGTCTTTTATGAGGCATCTTTGGTTCAAAGCATTGGCGTAGTTGGGCTCAGCTGGGTATCCCCAGATTATCTGGGATTTGTTCGCAGCAGATCTAGGACGTGATCTAGGTAGGAGGGGTAGAATCTTTTGGGTTGGGGTGGTTCACTGTCTATGTTGGTCCGTTTGGTTGGAGATGAATAGAAGGATTTTTGACAATTTTGAAGACTCGTTTGAAGAATGCTTGGACAAGATTAAATCTAAGGTCTCATGTTGGAGTTCGAAGAGCGCGGAGTTTAAATTGTTCTCGGTTTCAGATTTGTGTAGGTTTGGAATCTATTATTATGTTAATATGACATAGTGTCTCACTTAACTATGCATGGACGCAGGTTCGCTTTTTGTAATTAATATTTTTCAATTCAAATGATATCGTTTCCTATATAAAAAAAAGTCTGCTAGGTATAAAATGACTAGTTTTGCCCTTTAAATTTCTTAGATATTAGGAAAGTGTAAAACTATCAGCGGTATTTGATAAACCATTAAATTGAAATTCGTTAGTTTCCTCTAGAATATCCTGTTTCATCACATCGAGTGTTCTTGAAGACATTGGTCAAGAAGCCATGTGGGCCTGGGGCCTTATTCCTTTCTCAACCAACACTCAACAGTTTTTAAAATTCTCGTGCTTGTGCAATATTCATTCGCTGCTTTTTCTAGATGTACAGTAAGTAGTATTGAACATTACACTTTATCAAACACTCCATTTTGATTGTTTTTGAATTATTTGAATATAATCAATTGACTTAACTCCATATCATGTCCATTTTGTATCATTTGCTACCTTTACTGATTATTGAGTGATGCCCAGCCGCCTAAAAAGATATTTGAGATCAATCTAAGAGGCATTTCCTTTGTCCAAAAAAATCCTTTGGAAATGTAAATTAGGACTGCTGCTGATCACAGAAAATAGCATGCTTTGGGTATGGAAGGTGCGAAGTAACTTCTCATGGCTAGTTTGTGACCCATGGTTGCTTTACATAAAAGTGGATAAAAATGAGCTAGCAAGCTTGTTGTATATCCTTAGATTTTGCCATTAGAAACAGTTACTACAGCAAGCGTTAAGCTTTTTCAAATGTTTGTTGATGAACTTATTTTTTTTCATCTCAGATCACGTACTGAATGTCGTCGTCGTTATTTGTTTATTGATTTTTGCTTTCTTATCTTAATCTAACTTCCATGTTTTCTTTTGTTCAGATACTTAAAACCCTCTTTGAGATTGTTTTATTTGAGGACTGCAGCAACCAATGGAGTCTTAGTAGACCAATGTTGAGCTTGATGCTGATAAATGAACAGGTTTTTCTTATTGGCCTTCACTCTCTGCTTTTAATTCAAATTATTTGTCGAATTTGTCTAGATGTTTATGTTCGAGATGTCAAATTATATTTGATTATCGAGCCAACATCATATCATGTAGTTGTGATGTTTCCTTGCGTTTACTAATTCGTCAATCATTCCTCCCCGACTTTTTAAGTTTCTTTCATTTTTTGACATATTCCATCAGTTAAGTTATTCTCTGAAATCTGAATCTGTGAACTAGCTAGAGAATCAGAAATTTGTGTTGCATTACTAGCATGGTTGGTCTGATCAAATGTTGACATCAGTTTTTTTTTTTTTATAAGAAACATAATTTATTAATAATAGAATAAGAAAGAGTACAAAGTGGACTAGTGGTCCACTCTCGTCATGAAACACACAATATCAAACTATCTCAATGATACACATATTCCCAATCTCTCAATAGATCTAAAACTGAAACATTCTTAAAATCATGATGATTTCCAATCCACAGTGCAATATTGATCTTTATTTCTTCCCAGCAACTGTCCGTAGTTTCTTCGATGTCTTCAAAAATTTTTCTATTTCTTTCAAGCCATGTTGTCCAACATATGCAATGAACAACCACTTGCCAAAAAATAATGTTGACATCAGTTAATTATGAGTATTGCATGAAAAAAAGTTTTTGTGTTCGTTGTCAGTCTCAGAGATTGTTTTTATTGTGGATTCCACCTCTTGTTTTTAAAATTTCAAGTCACTTGCTTCAAGTATTGGCAATATGTGGATACTTAATTGAATCTAACTATTTCATGCAGATGTTTACAGACTTGAAAACTCAAATTTTGGCCTCGCAGGTGACCTTTATGCTGTTTTACTTAAAGTTCCTATGTTGGTGGAATGTTTTGTTATTCGTTCTACTCGCTTATATCTCAAATTGCAAAAACTATGAGGATTTTGCTCAAGATTGATGAATCTATTCAGTCAAGGAACTAATAAACCACTTTTAGAATTTCTGTTTGTGTTTAGTAGCTCTGAATTGTCATGGAGAATGAATCAAGAGGATAAAGCAAGGAGAGTTAATGTGAGGGTGAAATGGGATAGATTATAATACTTAAAAGTGATTATTCAAAATGACAATTCAAGGAAATTGACCTTTCTCCTGCCCTCTCTATTCAAATAAATTGGGAGAGGCCGTGTGGATATGGGGGAGAGCATGAATGAGGGGATTTCTTTCTGTATATTAGGATAGTTTTTTGTCTCTATTGGTATACATACCTATGAGCACTTGATATTTTCAGTTTTCTACATCTTGAACATACTCTTTATGGTAAGGATGTGCTGAAAAATTCGGCCAACCAAGCATTGCATCACACATGGCTTCCCAAAATGGCCCTGTTCATACTTGACACCATTTCTTTCTATTCTCTTTATGTTCTCGTTTATGACATTTTATGAACAATGTACAGGTTAAAAAAATCTAGATTAGGGTTTCCTTGTCAAGTTCCATGTTTAAATCCTGAAAAGCAAGGATAGGAAGACAAATGTGACATAACATAGGACTCGTAAAATCTTCACAGAATGTTGCTACCCACAAGATGAATGTCGAAATGGATAAATCTCTTGGTTCTTTTGTTAGTTATTAAGTGCGTTCATTTTAAATAATTATCGTAGTGTAACTACATGTTTATCGTAATCTTGAGAGTAACAAATTTGTTAGAATATCATCTTTGATTGTTAGCAGTTAGCATAAATATATTGAACCATTGTTGGATAAGATGCTGGAAATTTTTTATGCTTGATCTTTTTCAAGGCCAGTATCAGCCCAAGCTAAAGTTAGGATTCACGATATACTCTGCAAACTCACTAACAAGAGTATTCATGCGATGTATCAGACACTTTCTCCTCTCCTTATCCGTCTTTATTTGTTTGATTGCCGGTGGTTGCATATCGTCATCTGTGTTTCTTGACATTGGTGTGTAATTTAAGATGTTTTTGGCGGGTACGGGGGCTGCTGTGGTGGCTTCGTAGGTGCCTAAGAGAGCATTACATCGTCCTTTGAGTGTTATGGGATGGAGTGATTGTGGGTGTGGAGATGGAGACCGAGAGTATCGGAACTAATTAGTTTTCTACTGCAGTTTGACAAATACTCTAGTTGTTTGGTGTCTGGACGTCGTATGTACATTTGAGAGGAAAGGAATTACTTGTTCTTTCTGTTGACTCATGAATATCCTCAAGCTGGCAGGATATTATTATTTAATGCCTGAATATAATTAGGCAATTCCTAATTTTTCATGTTTAACCCAATGCTTAACTGTTACACTTGGGAGAGAAATTTCCCAGGTTTTCTACAACCCAAAATGTACTATGTTCTCTGTTATAACCGATAGGCCTTTGAAGTTCGTGGCATGATATGCATATATTTGAGTATCATGGCAAATAGCATTATATATGAAATACGTTTGAATTTATTTCACGCACGGATTTTCTCTTTAACTTGAGAAACTTCAGGTTGAAATGTCTTTCCAGTGATCATTTGAGAAACTTCATGTTGAAATGTCTTTCCAGTATGATCATTGTATTTTATGCCATATTGCAGGCTGTTGACCAGCATCAACGTCTTGCCTCTTGCTTTGACAAATTGATGGTTGATATCACCCGAAGCTTGGATTCAAAGAACAGAGACAAGTTTACCCAAAATCTTAACGTATTTAGGCATGATTTTCGTGTCAAGTAGCTCCACCCTTCTCTAATAATTGTTGAGATGATTCTCCTGCAGCATTTTGATGGTTTTGGTTTTCTTGGTAAACAAATCGCCTGAAGTTATACTAGACTCTTATACGGGATTGTGTGGAGTATAGTGGCGACATTTATTTCTTGTCATATGGCTCCAAATGTCAATTGTGACATTTACTATTGGTTATCTTGACAGAACTTGTGGCCATGACTAAATTGGTGGCTGTTGTCATTTGGCATTGTATAGTAGGTGTACATTATCTCTCAAAGATTTTAGTTCCGTAGGAGAATTAGTTTGAAGGGTATTTTGCACTGGTGCATTTCATTCTTTCATTAGTCAATTACAGAGATTATGAACAATATTGGATCGGTTATACAAAATGTTGAATTTGGTGCAATAGCTTTACAGATCTCATTGTGCTGAATAACATTATTTTTGGAATCTACCATTTGGATATGCATTCGTGGTGCAACCCAAATCTCATCTTCTTTCACAGTATTTTATAACCAACCTTCTGATCAAGATTCCTTGGGTGCGGCTTGAAGGTGTCCCGGCAAAATTTCACTTACTCTGAAATCAAAACTATGTATATGAATGTGTGCAATCTTGTGTAAATATTGGTGTACCATTTATGAGTTTTACCTTGTTTATGATTATTGTCTAAACTGTCACGAGTTATTGATTTATTTTTACCCTAAAAAAAGATGGGGACAAGTTTTTGATTGGTTAAGATTAAGGGTATGTTCATTCGATAATGATTCTGTCCCGGTTAAGATGAGACCGACTGTCGTAATAATATTGGAAAACTAACAGGTAGATTAAGTCAAGTGATGATGTAGTTTGACGGAGTTTAAGTTGTTCTCATGAGATCATTATCGAATTACTATAATATAATCTATTTAATTTAATCGAGTTTAAATAAAAGAAAATGATTTTGTGAATAACTAGACTGAATAAAATAAATTAAATTATTATAAAACAAATAACACAATTCAATTAAATAAAAAATTAAGTTTTAGGAGAAATTTAAATTGAACCAGAGAGACAACGGTATCAAATATAAATTATTGTCATGTATTAGACTTGATAAAACAAGAATTATTCTAAAGTCGAGATGTGTAGGACCGAAGGTAAAACGGTAAGCACTTGGTCCTGTTACAGATTTTGGTAAAGTAGTAAGTATTCGGTCCTACAATTGGTATCAGAGCCAAGGTCATGGGTTTGATTATCATTTATTGCAAGGAGTCCAATTATTGAGAGCGAGATTGTTGGGTGCAATAATTGTCCCTGCTTGGTAGAGCGATCGAATTGTGGTGCTTGAGCTGTTGTGCGATTTAAAAGATTTGAGTTGCATCATTATTACCAGCTATAGCTTTTGGTAATGTGGTAACCATTCGGTCCTATAAGATAAAATTCTTTATTAATTATTAATTTATTTCTAGAATTAAGAATCCTATTTTTATTTAATAGTTCAATTATTTATAATTGAATTTAATTAAATAAAAATGCATTCAACAACTACGGAATTCCAGATCTTTGTTTAAAATCGTACACTGAAACCGAATACTATTTTTAGTCTGCTTAACCATGCGTTGATCAATATTTTTGAAGATATTTTCAATCTATTATCTTTCGAGTCAAGATCAAACAAAAAGCATGCAATTAATTGGTCAGATTAACTACAAGAGATCTACGCAAATATCAATTAATAACATAAAATAAATCAAAATATTAATCAATCCAATAAGCAAACAATTATCATAAGTTTGGTCCTATTGTGGCACTAGTCATAAGATGGATACTCCATAAATCAAAACTTGACAAAAATCTAATGTTTGAATTCATGAAGATAAAGAAATAAAAATAAAAAGGAGAAATCTCAGTCATGATGCATGAATCTTGCTTGTCAAGTGCGTCTGTTCCTCTACTCCACCCCTGGTCGTCATCTTCAAAGACAAATCTAATGTTGCACGTTATTCAGAAAAAATCGTCTACCTCCATCTTGTTCTTCACATCAAGATGGTGAATTCTCATGAGATTGTAGTCTTTTACGAGTAGATAGGAGAGAGAAAAGATAGAGAAAATATAAATTACAAAAATAAACATAATTCTCCATCTATAAACATAATATAAATTAAATGTTTTCCTTTCTCCAAAATATTCAATAAATCAAATATCACTATGGTATTTTTATCATCAATTTTGAGCTTCTTTACGCAGTAACAAGGCAGTCACGAAGCACTCACAAGGCGTGGTCTAACCTTGTTCCAAGACTTCTCCTGTTTTTGTCTTTTTTCAATACTTCATCTTAACAACTTCAAATGTGATAAAAATCACTTTCTAGCTCAAATTTGTTTCAAGACCATAAAATTCCTCGATCTTATCATAAATCTTCTTGAAAGATAGGAAAAACTCTTTATCAGTTATTTCTTTCACTATCGACAATTATTCATACTAGACGTTAAATTCTTTGATGTATTGTGAAAGGAAATTTTGGATTGGACAAAAATATTGTGGGTAGGAGTGTTCATAATTTATTTATTTATTTATCAAAATATCACAATAATTTTTGAAAACTCAGAATCATCGTAGGACCAGCTTTCTGATTTGAATTAAATTAAACAAAATAAAAAATTAGGGTTAATAAATACAACAAACTGATTTTTTTTAGTAGAAAATAATGTTGCAAACATTTCTCATATAATTTCATAAATTAGTGCTTTTAGGGAATCCATTATTTGAATCTTTTGGGCCCACCATTAAGAGTTGATAAAAGATTTGTTTGTCAAGTATTTTGTTTATTAAGTAGTTATATATACTATTTAATGCATAATATAAATTCTAAATATGCGACATTTTGCTCGAACAAGTCATGTTTATTTGAATGATTAAAAACTAAATGCACCAAACAGTATGTATAAACAAAATACACATGAAAAACATTCGATACATATATTTTTAAATAAAAAAATCAACAATTAATTTTTTTAACCGTTTATCGTTGCTTGATATATTCTTTTTCAATTTGAAATATTAATCTTTTTTTGTATGTGATTTATTGTATTTTGTCTATACATGATATTTGCTGCATTTAATTTTAATGATTCTTGCAAACGAGATTTGTTGGAGCAAAATATAATATTGTTTGGAGTACCGAGTGGAGCAGAAGATTCTGTGGACCGAGACGTTAGCACGAAAGAGGTGAACGACTATTCTGATTAAAAAATTATCAACTTATTCAGAGTTAATTTATGCAATGTAATGTGAAAAAAATGTGTGAAACTGAGGATTTCTAACCTTTAATTTTCGACATTTTGAGTTTTCAAGTCTATCAAATTAGAACAATTACAAAAAGCCCTTTCTAAAGTAAAAATAAATTCTCTCAATTAGCGAAAAGCTTTCAATCTCTCTAATTCTTCTAGATCCCTAGCTATCTTAATTATAGAACAACGGATTAAGACAAGAGTCAAAAACGTGTCTAACTGCTGGTGCTAGGTTTGTAAATAAATTAAACAAGTTCACGAGTTTTTCAAGCTGACTCAATAAATATATGATTTTTATTCGAAGTTATGGAGCTCGAGACGAGTATTTCGATCTTTTTTCGTCAAACTCGAGCCAAAATTATTTTTTTCGATAGTTGAGAACCGCTAACAAACCTTAATATTTTTATTAAAAATACTATGAATTATATACAAATATATACATTTCGAGTTTTCGAACCTTCTTTCTCGAACAATAATGTTCGAGTAATAGTTCTAATATCTTGCAAATATATTTGAATATTTCGAGCCGAACTCGAGCAAAAAAGTTTAAAATTTTCGAGTTTCGAATCGATTTCGAACTCAAATATACTCAATTCGAGTCCTAATTTTTTTTTAAAATATTCAACTTAATTCGACTAATTTATACCCTAAATAAATATGTATCTTACATTTTAGAACCGTCATGTTTCCGCATTATTTCACATTCCTGGCATTTTTATTTGATTTCCTATTTCAACTGATGGTTAGTTTGCTTCATTATTTACACACATCCATCTTCTATATACGATTATTAATATCGAAATTAAAGTAATTTGAAACATCTCTATACTATTTATATAATTATTGTATTATTATATATATATATATATATGTGTGTGTGTGTGTTATATTATTAAGTTTGAGACACTTAGAGTAACTAATTTTGGTGTCATGGTCTGTTTTAATAATTACATATATAAATAAAGTGTTAAAACTTTAATGCAAGCTACATGTAGTTTAGTGGGTAGAGTCTTTATTTCTTATGCATCAAGTTATAGGTTCAATTTCTATAAAAAAAAAAAAAATTATACAAGCACGTAACGCGCGCGTCGATGTACTAGTATATATATATTATAATGTTTGAGGATATTAGAGTAACCGCACCAATTTTTTTTTCCCAGATTTCCCTAATATTATGTTTGATATGTAAATTTCATTACACATATGTTTTAGTACTTTCAACACTTTAAGAAGCTGATTTCCATTTTTTTCAACTAAACCCAACAACATGATAAATCACATTTTAATTTATTTATACATATATTTCACTTTTAGTGCAAAAATTCATAACTAAATAAAATATTTGAACATATTTTTTTGGTAAAGATTCATTACTAAAATAATTAGAATAAAAATATATCATAAACATACCACACATAATATTTATATATTATATTATATTTATTAAACATAAATTTTGCTGATTTACAATCAGTTTTTATAATAAACTTTTGATTATATACCATGTGAGGCTTGGAATACAAATTGAATCTGATACGTGGCATTGTTTACCAAATGTTTCCTTAGTGGCTTTCGCACACATGGAGATTATTGGTTTTCAGCCTATATACCATATTCAAATCACTGAACTAATAAAAGGAGGTATTTAATTTCCAGAATAAGAATGAATATAAGGTTCAGCTATGGCAATTTTACAAAACATAAAAGGAATTACAAAAGATATACCAGAGAAATTAAACAACAGAGGATTTCCCGAAGACAACTTCAGAAACATAAATTCATAAAAATCACCCATGAACGCCTTAAACGCCATCTCTCGGCTAAGCAGGCTGAAGGGCTACAACATGAATTTATGCCTCTTAATTAACTTCGAACCTTGTGTTTACTATTTCCTGGTTCGTCTTTAAACCTTATGTCCAACCATTAACCCTTATATTTCATCAAATTCTAAAATTTAAATGAAATATTTTGATTATTATCAATAATATCAGATTCTTCTTTGTTATTTTCAATAACAGAGATACGATAGCTCAAATGAGTATTATTCTGATGTAAAATTTTTATTTGTTCTTTGAGATTATTAATCTCTTTTACCAAATCTTGTATAGTAACAGGATTCTGTTTACTATATTTTTGTTGTAAAATATTTTTTATTTCTTTCATAGAATAAGCTTGTTCTTGTTTAACAATTATATTATTTCCACTACTTGTTGAAGCAGTGTTTTCCATTTGATCTATGATAGTAGATTTTAATACGGGATCCTTAATCATTTTAAGGAATTCTAAAATATTATTATTAGTTAAAACATTAATATTTAAATCTTTAAATTGAGACATAAGTTTATAAAACTCATCATTTTTATTATCAATATCACTTAAATTATTGATACAAGATTCTCCTTGTATACAATTATCACATTCTTCTTGATCTGAAGAACTGTAATCATTATCTAAAATTTCTTCTGAATTATAAGATTCTAAACTATTATCAGATTCACTATCTGAATTCTGATTAGAATCCATTATTATTTTATTGATTTTATCTTTAAGATTTTCATCAATATCTAAATTATTAATTTTGTTTTTAGCCCAACATTGATTAGCATATAATAAATGAAAATATGTAAAAGTCTTAAATCTCGAAACTACGTATATCTTCAATCTAGTCTTACTAAATTTGGAAAAGACTGATTCAATAATAAAATAAAAAACTGTTTTCTTGGTGAAAAGAAAATAGAAAACAAGTTAAAATTGTTGGGCACGTAAGATACAACTCTTATCCACCAATATATATTTACAAAAATATATCAAGTTGGAGTATGGTGCGGTATATATATATGTACCTAAAGGCTGCACAACCAATCAAATCATCTCCTTAAGAAATTTCGTCACGCCATTTAATTATCAATGTCATGTTTTCCTAACTTTTGCAAAATATATGAGGTCATATGTATGTATATATGTGTGTGTGTTTATCACAAAGTTTGCGGACATGAATCGTTCCAAAGTTTTGAATAATTCGATTTCTACGTTCAAACGACGTGGATTACGATTTGATCGCTAGTTCTAACTTCATTGGTAAGCCACAAAACTAAGAAGCAGGATGAAGAATTTGAGAAATTACATAAAACAAATTCATGAACAACAACAAAATTAATTATGCTATTATGAATTGTGTTCACCATATTTCACAACTAAAAATGAAAATAAAGTCTGAAAAAATATGCTAAAAACTAAGAGAATTGTGTTACTGATAACTAGAAATAAATGAACTAAGATAAACTCTGATGATTTTCAGAGTGGGTCTCATGTGAGACCGTCTCACGGATCTTAATCTGTGAGACGGGTCAACTCTACCCATATGCACAATAAAAAGTAATACTCTTAGCATAAAAAATAATATTTTTTCATGGATGACCCAAATAAGAGATCCGTCTCACAAATACGACCCGTGAGACCGTCTCACACAAGTTTTTGTCTGATTTTCATCTCCTTTTTGTTCATTCCTCTAAGAAATTTCTCCCAAATTCTGCGATCACTGGTCGTGGATCGTGGATTAACTTCTTCAACAACGCGGGTCAGATTCTCAAACTATCCGAGTACTTTAACTCCATGGCCTTTTGTTTTTCTGGGCTTTCAGGACTTGGGTAAATTATAATTCTGTGGCTAACAAATGCCCCCTCCAAATCCAATTTGGATATATTTATTAATTCAACCCAATTGTCCAAGTCCATTTACAAGTACTAGGTTCAAATGCATAATACGACATATATGATGAGGACGAAGAGAAAAACAGAAAAAAGATGTGGTTTTCCTCCAACTCCAGCTTCATCTTTTAAATTTCACAGTAATAACCATGTGTCAACCATTCCAGTTTTTCTTCCATCAAACTCCTCCAATTCTTTACTGCAATCACAACCGATCCTCCTTCACCTTCGAACAACCAATCAACCGCTCATGGAGATCACAAGTCTAGTAGTATCACTGCCGAGTACATTTGTAGAGCCAAAAATCAGTACACGTAAAACATATGCATTTATTTAAATTGTTAAATAAATTATTAAAGTTTAAAAGGATTTTAGAGATGCATGATTTATGAAATTGTATTATTTTGATTATTTATGTTTATTTGATGCACATTAAAATGTTTTCTCGAGTTTTTGTTTCAGATGATATTCGATGCGGGATCGAGGAAAAGAGACCAGCGACGATTTTGGCAATTTTAAAATGTATTACTTTATTTTAAGTTAGGATTGGGGGCCTTTTAAATGATTTATTTAGTTTTAGTATTTTTAAAGCCTAATTTAAATATTAGGTGATTTTTTTTAAGATTTTAAACTTTCAAAGTTCATCAATTGTGAATTTTATTTTATTTATTTTGAGATTTTTAGCAAAGTTGATAGTGGGTTAGTAGTCTTAATTATTAATTTAGAACCTTAATTCACATTAACCCACTACCCAATAACACACACACACGTTGCTCACTCACACACCCCATGTGGTTTACTACACACCACACACACACATTCATGTATTCAAACACACTTTCTCACACACTCACTCACGATATCACACACACATTTCATTGCTTTCTCAATTGTTTTTTTTAAAGCAAGCTTAGGATTCTTAAGCTAGTAGCAGCCGCACCTTCATTTCCAAATATCCTTCAGAAATTATTCGTTGATTTTGCAGCAAAAATCGTGCCTCAAGTCACCCGGATCATTTCCCGCACCGTGTCGCTTCGATATTCACCGTATCGTGAGCTTTAAAGATCAAAGGCATGTATATTCTTTCATTCTTACATCGATATTGTAATATTATATGTTTTGTTATTTATTATGCGTGAAATTTCATGTATGTTGTGAAAAGTTTGAGCAAAATATGGTTGGATCGGTTTTGAAATGATTTTTGGATCGAAAACTCAAATTCTGCTGTCTTTTCGTGTGCTGCGAATTTTTGGTCGCTTATCTTGAAAAACTTTTAACATATAAAACGTAGAACTTTTTGATACATTTGGTTTAATAGTAAATTCAAAATATTTGGATAAGAAATGAGTGAGTTATGGTTGTTTTCGTGTGACTGCTCAAACCTGCGATCTTATGAAAATGATATTCATCATGTTTTGAAGTTTTTGAGTTGCAGGCTTTGTTGGGCACCGCCGGGCTGGTGCTACTGTATTTAGATATGTTATGGGATGTATTTAGGTGTTATTTGGTGGTTCGTTTGGGTCGGGATTGGCTTGGGATGTAATAGAAGTCGTAGGAAGAGAAATGATGTCGAATTACGGGTTATTGTTGTATTGAAGTTTCTTGTCGATGCTTGGGGACGTTTGGGGTATATGTACGGGTTTGAATCAATGTAATAGCATCCTAGGATGAGTCTAGAGGTGTTATTTCATGGTCCCTAGGCTTGGATTGGAAAAATGGATCAATAAGTTAGTGAATTTTTGAGAGTTTGCAAGTTCAGAGGCTACCCGGACCCCTTCCCGAACCCCGACACGGAGTCCGTGTCCTTTTTCCTTCAAAAGTGCGAAATTCCAGTGCCTACCCGGACCCCTACTCGGACCCTTACACGTGGTTCGTGTACTCCCTTTTTTTAAAAAAAAATTATTATTTTTTAATTATGAATATAAAATAGAGGATTTGTTTTGTGGTTATGAATATAAAATAGAGGATTTGTTTTGGGGTTCTATGGCATGGTTTAGTATGATGATTAAACGAGGCCAAGTCCCGAGTGATCTAGAATGTCATAAGCTATTTATTTAATTCGTGATGAGCACAAATACCTACGTCTAAGCTATGAAAGATAAATGTTTGAACTCGTGTTAGTATGTGCAGTAGTGGCCCCAAGCGAGATCCAAACGAATCCCTCAATGCCAAGTAAGTGTGTTCGATGTGCAAAAGAAAATACTTTTAAATTTTTGAGGTATGCTAAATGTCTTGTGACCAAATTATGAATGGGTTTGGAAGTCGGTGAACGTGGCCGAGGACCTCTCCACCCCGGTAAAACATGACCAGGTTTAGATAAGGATTGGAAAGCGGTAAAGCATGAACAGGGACCAATCCACCCATTAAAGCATGAACGGGGATATCATGTATGTGGTAGTGGACTTTCCCTGCCAGCCCAGTACCGTGGTTTAGTCTGATCAGGCACTTTTATGTATGAGTCACTTGATTTGAAAGATCTCTACTCAAAATAATGATGTTTATGTATGATGCAAGCATGTTTACGAAAAGTTTATGTTGATGGCACGTCTATGTATGTATGTATGTTCAAGCTTCAAGTATGTATGCTCTATTTTCAATATACATGTGGTTTTATTACATATTACTTGTTATTTCCAGTTTATACATGTTGAGTCTTTAGGCTCACTAGACTTGATCGATGCAGGTGAGGATGACTTTGAGGAGACGATGGGTGTAGATCAATAAGCCGACTTGGACTGCGTAGGAGGCTAAACCCGAGGACCGCCCATGTTTTTATGAATACTTTTATACATGTTGTTTCAAATACTCTGATTTTCATGAAGTGGTTTATGATGTTTAAACGTGAAATTTTCTTTAGCAAACTCTATTTGTGATCTTTTTATTACAAATTTTTTTGGATGAACAGTTTATTTTAAATCGAAATTTGAAGGTTTATTTCTTATTTAAGAAAAAAAAATTCGTAAATTTTAAAATAGCTTAAAAGTACGGGTCGTTACAACATTGCCTTTGTGATAACATCCAAATTTCTGAAAATCATCACCCTCAACCTCCTTCGCATATAGTCACACCACTTCAAGAAGCAGGTATATTTCAATATTTTTTCTCATTCTTCATGACACAAATGCTTTTGAATTTCTCCTGCATTTATGCTCATTCATTCAAGTGTTTAATATTTTGTTTGAATTAGAATTGTGTATTCAATGTTTGTTTTGTGGTTCACCTTGGAACTTCATCTATCAAGATCTTAAGTTTCTGGTTGGATTTATTTTTCTTTGAGTTAAATCTCATTCCCTCTTCTATGAGTCAACAAGCATATGTACAAAGAGTTACAAATAATAACTTTTAAGAAAAACTCATACTTGGATTCTACTTTCCTCAAGTTCACGGCATATGATATTATTTCATGACAATATCTCTGACAATAATAAATTTTATCATCAACATTTTTTTGATCTTCTATCCAATTGTATCACATTTACACTACATTCATCCAGACCTTGGAACTTGAGGGAAAAACCATTATTTGGATACTATGCTTTGAAGCAAAAATATTCTCTTGGGCGACATACATCTTGCTTGGTAGATGTTCTTCTTTCATTTTGTTATGTTACAATATTACTTGAGCATCCATAGTTTTGTAGATCATTAATCCATTATTTCTCACCTGGTTCTCAATTATTCTACAGAAATGGCCCGTAAGAAAAAGACGAGGATATGAGAATTTCAAAGTCCAATGAAAATGAAGAAGTTTGTCATATAGGAATGTCATTGGCCAACTTCAAAGAAATGATCAATTCCAGGTGGAAAATTTGCTAGTAGCTGAGCACATACTAAATACCACACATTGGAAGAATTAAAAAAAAACATAGACTAGAAATAGTAGCCATAATTTTTGTACATGTTTTTCATAGTTTGGCAAGAGTATTTCTGATTTGTAGAGTTGAGAAAGTGACTTGAAAGCCTAACTTTGTTCTTGAAAACAAGTTACTAACATTATATATGTTGTTTGGGATTTGTCTATATGTACTTGTATTTTTGGCATGTCATATTTGCAGGGGAAAATCTGCTCAAATTTTTTTAAAAACTAAAAAAACGGCTAACAAGCCTGTTTTGCTTCAACATTATATACAAACATGTCAATCAATACTTGTTACAAACCACCTGATTTTTCTTACCAACCAACACATTTTCACAACATTCACCAAATCTTCAAGGTGTGCAACAACCAACTCTACCTTACTATTAACTTGGACAACAAAACCAAAAAAAACTCTCCAAGAATATCATAAACTACATAAAATTGACGAGAAATCATTTTTGTTTATTCACAAGTGTTTCACTATTATTTACAAAGAAGTTTAGCAAAGAATGGCTTATAAACATATTCTTCACATCCTTACATAATTCTTTCATACACGTTATAAACAAAATAGAGCAAAACTAATAAAAATAGTTGCACAATATACTTTCCATCAAGACATCATATAGAATGGATGGCTAAGCTAAAGGAATATTAAAATTTCAGACAGGTAATCGTCCATTAACCAGAATTTCATGTGAATATATGCAGGCTTATAAAGATCACACAACCAAAACTGAAGCAAACACAAGGGACGCATAAGATTGAATTCAATCGTGAATTTCCTATTCTAAAATTTTTGAAGAGTTCACAGTGAATTAAACAGAGCAGCAATTATTCTCTTTACATACACCAAACAACAACATAATCCAGAGCAAAAAATCCAAGCATATAATATGATTAAATTCAAATTCATCTTAAGACTCAAAGACAACTTACCTTAAATACACTGACAACTCTGATCTTCCATCTGAGTACAAGACACATATAGATCTTTCGACTACAACTCCATTACTTTTTTAGAAACTATATTATTCTTCATGAATCTTTCCCTCAAGTATCATTTCTTCATCATCATCCTTCCACCCCAATATCTTTAATTTTGTTCCTTCCTTCCCCAATTTTGTCTTATTCAAAAAATCTCTGTTAAATTTTAGTAGGTGGAAGTTGACAATTATGGAAGGTTACCACCATCCATTATTCTTTTTTAATCGATTTAGAAGGAAGTACGAATTACATATCACTTGAATTGATCTTTTGAGTAAGAGGATCGGTAATCTCTTGAGTATTGACTTGAAGATGCTTCTGATCCCCCAACCTATATCGTGGAGATCTTCCATATTGAGCTACAATCTTCGACCTAAGTTGACTCTCTTGACCTTTGAAGAACGATTTGTTGATTTCTTATATTTGAGGCCAATAATACTCCACCATAATCAATGATCCCCGATCTTCCAATTTTTGATCTCCCGGAATATTCTTGGCTCTTTGGTTTTATATTTGATGATTTTCGATGATATTCTTGATTCCTTGGCCTTTAGGCCATGGATCCCCTATTGTCCCTTGTATTCCCCCCATCTTTCAAGTGCATTACACCCATTAAAATGATGATTTTCTCTGCTTGAACTTCTTGTATACCTATCATTCATTTCAAACATCTTATCTATGGGCAACCAACACTCTTTTATGTATTTCTTGAGGGAATTCTTCCTTTCTTATTTTGAACATGAGTATTTTACCTCAAATATCATTTCTTTGGGAATCAAATATATTTTCATCATTTTTTTCATATTCTTCTCGTTTTTTTCTTGTTTAACTGGGGATGGTGTTTTCCAAGGCACCTTCTCGAATTTCTGTTGGTCAGCTCTTATTCTATCATTCATTGCTTAGCAAATGAACTTCCACCAAGGTATTGTCTCGCCGAACTTTTGGCCATGGATCCTCTATTATATCTTGTAATCCCCCAACTTTTAGGTTTCTTCCTCCTATAATAGTGATTATCCTCTATCTTGAAACATTTATCTTTTCTCTCTTTGACTTTAAAAATAATATTAAAGGGTACCCAACACTTCTTTGTGACTTCTTGGAGATAATTCTTGTTCTTCACCTTTAGGCACCATTGTTTTTAATCAAATATCACTTCTTTGAGAATCCAATACTTTTTCATCACATTCTTTTTCAATTTTTTTTTCTTTTCTTGATTAATCAACATATCATGTTCCTCTATTTTGCCCAGCCCCCGAGCTATCCATATCATTCGGTAAATTTTGGAAACATAAAACTCTTCATCTTTATTCATTAGACCATCTTCCTGAGTAAAATCTTCTTTCAAATGAACAAAATCTGGATTTAGAATATTTTCCTCCACATCTGAGTGACCTGGAGATGCATCGAAATAGTGGTGATGACAATTCCCTAATGATTCTCAAAACTCGACATTTTGTTTGTGGTTACTATTGATATGAATCCTTGTACATAGGAAAATCAATCACAATTTGGATGTATTTCCACTTTCGATTCAATAAAAAAGGATTTGCATATGTTTGTCCCGATTTTTGAAACAAGTAAAGTTGTGCAATTCATCCCTAAACTATTATAAAGTTTAATAACAAATAAAACGATAAAGAACAAACAAATTCAAGAGAACCTTCAATAAACTCATCTTTGACGATCCGCGTGAAGAACGATTGAAAAACGCCAAAAGATTAAAATTTGATAAGTTTATTTTTGAAAAGAACAAAGCCAAGAATTTTTGGTTTGAGATAAAAACTCACAAAGCTATCAATAATCTTCAATGATAATGTCAAAAATTCGTGTATACATGTTTATAAAACCAAAAGATAACAATATTGATGTTTCCTAATTAATTTGGACTATAAATTAGGCAAATAAATCTTTTCTATGGATATCCATGTTCCCAACAATTTGTTCGTGCATTCCATTCATATAATGAACTCCTACAATAATATTCATCATATGATCTACATCTTTCCTTGGCAAAAGCTTCTTGAGAAATTCAATTTCATCATGTTTAAAATCATTATATGAAAAATCAGAAATCATATATCCCCCTTTTCAAGTATCTACTGAGTGCATTCCTTCCAATGGTTCATAAACCTACTGGACTTTGCAGCATGCTTTCGTCATTCTCATTGTTTTCTCGCTGCTTTGGTGGCAGGGTCCCACCGTTCATCTCAAAAAATTTTGTGCGTGCCAAGCTCAGAATCGTGTCAATGTTTAGAATAATCCGACTTCTACTCTCAAACATGAATCTCGATCCAGTTGTTAGTTCTAATTACCCCGGTAAGCCACAAAACTAAGAAATTAAATGTAACACCTTCGACCGATTTCTTAAAATAACAGCGGAATTTAAAATTTTCTTAAAGGAAAGAAGGATTTAAATTTTCTTGACATTACGCATTTCAAATTATACAACCCAAAAGTATATACATGATCCATAAAGTATGGTACCAAAATACAAAACATCATTTTGATCATGTATATCAAAACATCTTCTTCCTTCCTTCTTCCATCTTCTATGCATATGACCTCGGCTCCAATCAACGTCCTGGTCCGTCACTCTTATCTGCATCACATGAAATAACTGGAATGAGTTATAAAACTCAGCAAGTGGAACTCTTACATAGCAATGAACATGAATCATACTCTGTAAAACATGACTTTGAAATCATTAAATACCATCTAACTCTTGAAATATAGAATATCATAGTATAACATGACTATAACGATGGTATTTCTCTTTTCTCTGTTGGATTGATCTCTAAATAGTATCTCTGTCTCTGTACCTATATCCCATCGATATAAATCGATTACTCTGTCGGGATATAAGCCTATGGTCGTTGATCAACTAATTGCATGCAGTCTCTGACTATCTATTTATTAATCCAATAAATCATTTGAACTCTCTCTTGGACATTAAATCAAACACTTTGAAGACTCTTCTCTTTTGCATTCGTTTTAACATAGTTGAGACATAAAATGCCTCTAATATACCACAAATGTATCAATGCATAACATGAATCAAATGAAAGGGAATAGCATGTTAAAACCATTGAAATACAATACATATAACTCATGTGAGCACAAGGAATGAATTCCACTTACAACACTTGCAACACTTGGTTCTAAACTCTTGGTACAAAACCTACAACAATAAACCATGAATAGAACCATTAACAACTCAATAATCCAACAACCATACCATAGAATCCATAAAACCAACACAATCTCAATCTCCATAATTTCCCCCAACATCAAAATCCAACAATAACTAAACCATAAGCTTACCTTAGCTCCTTGAACCCAAAATGAACTTGATCTCACTTCAAAATTCCAACAAGAAGCTTGAATCAAAGGAACAATTGAAGGAGATAAGAACCCTAGCTCTTCCTTGGAGTGAATAATCGAGAAGTGAGGAGAGAAATGAGGGAAAAGTGAACCAACTCTTCTATTATATCACTTAAATCTCGAAAACACGTTTTTACTGTTCATAGACCGCGGGTGCGCTAGCCCTTGCACCGCGGGTGCGCTATGCCTTCGGCACCTCTTCCAAAAATTCCAAAACAGTGGACCGCGGGTGCACTAACTTTTGGAGTGCGGGTGCACTCTGGTCACCGCGGGTGCACTAACTTTTGGAGTGCGGGTGCACTCTCCTCTGAACCAACAATACTCTTCGCAACTAAACCGAATCGCAACGTCGCTTCTCCTCATATTTTGGCAACTCTCTCAACATGAAAGTTACACTTCTATGTCTTATCTAACCACTCTAATTGGCCTCATATCAATTGGCTCAACATACAATTTATCGTGAATTNTTGTTTTTCTATGAATTTTCTTTTTCGAGGATTTTTATCCTTGAAACCGACTGGCCTTCCATGCTTCAGGCGTTTTACGACATCATGACTTTGTTCAATTTGTTTCTTCGGAATTTCAATTCGAGCAGGAACATTTACAGCATGTATATATGATTTAGTTACCCCTTTTGCATCTGTAAATGCATCTGGTATTTGATTTGTTATTCTTTGCAAGTGCACAATTTGCTGTACATCTTTTTCACACTGTTTTGTTCTTGGATCCGAATGTAACAATCATGATACATACTATGTAATTTCTTTTTCTGTATGTTTCTGTTCTCCCCTAACATTGGGAAGATTTCCTCATTAAAATGACAATCAGCAAAACGTGCTGTGAACATGTCGCCTGTCTGAGGTTCAAGATATCGAATTATTGATGGACTATCATAACCAATATAAATTCCAATCTTTCTTTGAGGTCTCATTTTCTTTCTTTGAGATGGTGCAATAGGTACATACACCATACATCCAAAAATTCTCAGATGATAAATGTCTGGTTCTTTACCAAATGCAAGCTGCAATGGGGAGTATTTATGATATGCACTTGGTCTGATGCGAATTGATGCAGCAGCATGTAAAATTGCATGTCCCCATATAGAAAGGGAGCTTTGTTTTCATAATCATTGGTCTAGCAATCATTTGCAGACGTTTAATCAATGATTCAGCCAATCCATTCTGTGTATGTTCATGAGCAACAGGATGCTCAACAATGATTCTCATAAATATACAATAGTCATTGAAAGTTTGGGAAGTAAATTCACCAGCATTATCAAGTCTAATTTTCTTGATTGTACAATAGGGAAATTGATTCCTCAATTTTATTATTTGAGCAAGTAATCTTGCAAATGCAACATTTCGAGTTGACAATAAACATACATATGACCATCTGCTGGAGGCATCTATCAATACCATAAGGTATCTGAATGGTCCATATGGTGGATGAATTGGTCCACAAATATCACCCTGAATACGTTCAAGAAAATTGGTGATTCAGTTTGGATTTTGGCTGGTGATGGTCTTATAATAAGTTTTCCAAGAGAACATGTTTTACATTGAAACTTATTATTCTGAAAGATCTTCTGGTCTTTCAACGGATGACCATGTGTATTTTCTATAATTCTTCGCATCATTGTTGAACCAGGATGTCCTAATCGATCATACCAATTGGTTAATATTGAAGCATTATCAACTACCATGTTTGATTCAATGGGACTTATATGTGGGTAATGCAATCCAGTAGGGAGCATTGGTAGTTTTTCAATCACATATTTCTTTCCTGATTTATATGTGGTAAGACACATATATTTCTCATTCCCTTCATTCATTGTTTGAGTATCATACCCATGGGAATATATATTATTAAAACTCAACAAATTTCTTTTCGATTGTGGTTAATATAAAGCATCATTGATCAAAATTTTTGTATCATTAGGTAGCAAAAATTGTGCTTCACCACAACCTTTAATCAAGTCTACAGGACCTGATATTGTATTCACCATTGTTTTTGTTGGTTTTAGTTCCAAGAAATATCTTTTATCTCGGAGGATAGTGTGCGTTGTACCACTATCAGGTATGCAAACTTCAGCTTTGTTCATAGCATTTTCCATATTTGAACTTCAAAAAAAATATGCAATGAATAAAATTACTGACAATACATTTATAAAAATAAAATATATATGTAAAAATATAACACAACATTATCATACAAGTACATGGAAAAATAAAATATTTTACATATTTATTCCACCAGCAAATTGATCATTGTCTAAGAAATCTATCAGAAAATCTCTAGCATCAAAATGAGTTGGGTCACTCAAAGGTTCACTTTGTTCAGTAAAGTTAGTCTCTTTTTCTTTCCCCTTTATTGATTCTTTATAAAGTTTACAAAGGTGCTCAGGGGCTCGACAAATACGGGACCAATGTCCTGGAGTACCACATCTGAAACAAGAACTTTCAAATCTTTTTGAGTGATTCTCGTTAACACTCATATTCTCATGATGCCTTTTCGGTGGATGATGTGGGACGTTCTTTTGAGATGAGTTATACGAGTAACTACCTCGATTATTTTCAAAACCACGGTCTCGACCACGACCACGACCACGTCCACGTCCACGTCCACGTCCACGACCACGACCTCGACCTCGACCTCGACCAAAACCTTGTCTTTGAATTTGATTTTGATTTCCAGGTTTAAATTCATTTTTGCTTACGACATTTACTTCAGGAAATGCCGTTGAACCAGTGGGTCGTGCCTGATGATTTCTCATTAACAGCTCATTATTCTTTTCCGCCACAAGGAGAGAGGCGATTAGTTCAGAATATCTAGAAAATCCATGCACTCTATATTGTTGTTGTAGAGTTATATTCGATGCGTGAAAAGTGGAAAATGTTTTTTCAAGCATTTCCAATTCAGTAATCTCGTGCCCACAAAATTTCAGTTGCGAGATTATTCGATACATCGTCGAGTTGTAATCACTGACTTTTTTAAAATCTTGGAATCTCAACGTATTCCATTCATCTCGGGCGGTCGGAAGTATAACTTCCCTTATATGTACGAATCTTTCTTTCAATCCCTTCCACAAAGCCAAGGGATTTTTTTCAATTAGATATTCATATTTTAATCCATCGTCGAGATGTCGACGCAAAAATATCATGGCTTTTGCCTTTTCTTGAGATGTTGATATGCCATTTTCTTTTATGGTCTCACTTAGACCCAATGACTCAAGATGCATTTCTACATCGAGAGTCCATGGCATATAATTTTCCCCGTAGTATCAAGGACAATGAATTCGAGCTTTGTCAAGTTTGCCATGGTGGTACTAAAAAAATTACGATGCATTTTATTAGTTAATGAATATTGCAATACACAGTAATGGATAAAAAACAAGTACAAGCATTCGTAAAAATAAAAAAAACACACGAGGAGGACATTTTCCGATAAATACAAGACTCGTGAGTATGATAACCAAAATAATTAAAAATAACCTTGAAAAATCCATCTTATTTTTTCTTCGAAAATTTGATGAAGAATAATTTTTAGAGAAGAAGATAAAGTTGGAGTGATTGAATGTGTTTGTGAGATCATATTTATAGGGCAAAAACTAGCCGTTTTGTTATCGTTTATGACCGTTGGTGTACNTTTGTACTTGTTTTTTATCCATTACTTTGTATTGTAATATTCATTAACTAATAAAATGCATCGTAATTTTTTTAGTACCACCATGGCAAACTTGACAAAGCTCGAATTCATTGTCCTTGATACTACGGGGAAAATTATATGCCATGGAGTCTCGATGTAGAAATGCATCTTGAGTCATTGGGTCTAAGTGAGACCATAAAAGAAAATGGCATATCAACATCTCAAGAAAAGTCAAAAGCCATGATATTTTTGCGTCGACATCTCGACGATGGATTAAAATATGAATATCTAATTGAAAAAAATCCCTTGGCTTTGTGGAAGGGATTGAAAGAAATATTCGTACATATAAGGGAAGTTATACTTCCGACCGCCCGGGATGAATGGAATNTGCTAATTTTCAATATTCAACACCTAATTTTACATAATTTTCAACATTCAAATATTCAACACACACATTTTAAATATTATATTTTCAACATAAAATAATTTATTTGCTTATATGATTGAAATATTGTCATGTCTCAGGCCCAAATCCACACAAACGTGATTGTACAATAAGCTTCTATAACAAGTACTTCATATACGTAATCTTTTTTTAAAAAAATAGTTAACTCAAATTACTACAAATTGTTACTGAAGTCTATTAAAAGCTTGTATAAGTTATTTAAATATATTTTATTCTAATTCACGTGAGATGAAGAATACTTCAATTGTTTTTATATAAAATATAGAAATTGCGGTCACAAAATATAATATACCTTAATTGGTTTAGTCCATAGAAAATTGTGATTATTTCTACGCCTTGACGTAACACATTATGATATATAACGAATAAATTGCTAAAAATAGTATAATACCAGCGGCTACGTCTTTCTTCCTGTGCCCAAAAATAATAAAGTAAAGTGTACACATCACATTATTAAAAGTTGTCAGGTCTTTTATCACTCGTAAAGTTGACGTAATTTTAATTAATTATTATTTTCTTCTCTTTTGAGCAGTAATTTTTTATTACTAAGTTTCGATATGGGTCGGACTTTAGGATTTCTTTTTTTATTTCTTTCTTTCTACATCCGATTTCTTCTCCATTCTTAGTTGTCAAGAATCACAAAATCCAAAATAACATAACATAGTAGAACCATTTTTAAATCGATTATCATGTCAAGAAAACTTTATGGGAAAAGTTGGGGAAATTAGCGTGTGACGGTGTAAAAAAATAATGTGATATATAAAAGATAGAAAAAAAAAACATAAGATAGTAACGAAGATAATAATTCATGCAACTCACAACGGGGGAAGTCACGAGGATCTTGCCAAGGGCCTCGTCAAAACTTTTTCGTAGTAAAATCCAAAAAGAAAAACCTACGAATAAGAAAAAAAGTACCTTGCGGTTAAAAACCAAAGAGGTAGTAAAGGAAAATAGAGAAATCATGCCCGGAATTTCTACTAATAAGGTCCAGAGCGTAAGACCATCAGGTGTTGCTTTGTGGCGATTTGGAAAGAGAGTCTTGTGAGACCCCATGATTTGTTTCACGTTAATTATATAAATTGTGAACCGTAAATCAACTCATAATGTAATTGTAATTGTAATTTGAACTGAAGTTTAGCCTATTAAATTTGAAATAGTCTGTTAAAAATTAAAACAGTGAATTAATTTTTAACAAATAGTCAAGTAATTTTTAAGGGTAAAATAGTAATTTTCAAAAGAAATTTATACGTACAGATCCTTGATTCATGTTAAATTGGTGCTTTTGTCCTTTTATTTTGTACGTATGCGGTGATATCTAATATAGACTCATGTTTATGATAACGTCCATTTAGTAATATGTGTAAAATAAAAGAATTCTCCAATACCAATTATATAATGACACTGCAATTTTATGCAGTTAGTGCTAATGGAGAATTTTAATTGTAACACTTGACTTGGGGTGAAACAAAGAAATAAATTAGTAAAATTAATTAGAAAAACATAATATTAAATCATAAAATCATTAAATAATGAGGTCTTCTTTGGGCAAGTCTTATAATTCGAATCTGATGGTCTTTTTGTGCTAAGAATATTAAAATAGTAATCAGTGATAATTACTTTTCTTAGTTTAAAAGATTGAAAAATCATAAAAAATAAACTGGTAGACATATTTGGATTATCGAATGAGAAACTGAAAAAAAATACATGGAATTGTGTAGATTACATCCAACATCGAAGATATCAAGTTTGGATAATCAGAAATAAGGTATGTCGCGACCAAATAACAAACGACATATATTTGTTTCAATTTATATATGATTGATTGATTTGAATGAAAGTATATGTCTATGTGACTTAATTGAGTTGATGTGGCATACATGACATTTATGATTAGTAGATCGATGTATAAAATAAATATTTTTTTAACACACATCATTGTATACATACATCGATATATGACATGCACGTTGAGCCATGGTCGTTGGACACATTTATATAATTGGATTTTGATTATGGGTTTTGAGCACGATACTATATTTGTCATTATGTGATACATAAAAACATAGTCATTTGTGACCCCTATGATTGATTGATTGAGATTTAAGATTTTATGGCGCTTTGTCGACGCTATCATATAAATATTCTCTTATACTTGACTGATATCGGTGTGTATGCTCGAGCATTGATTTGATAGCGATTCGATTGATTCTGACACATGCTCAGTGGATGGACATTTGACCCGATATATCCACGACATGCATGCATTGCATATCATATGTCATTGTGTAGATACATGTTGTATTATTATAGTTGTTCCATACAGAGCGTTTGCTCACCCCCAAGGGGGAGGTTGTTGTTATCTTTGCGTGTGGACAATGACATGAAATCCAAGTTATCAAGTGACCGGAGAGAGGACTTCTAGAGAGAGTCACATCTGAGTTGAGGTTGAGTTTTCTATCTCAATGTATATATATGTATCTATATATCGAGACATGTCCTCGGGATATGAGTTGTTTGTATGTAGTTGATTTCTGTCATGTATGAGTTTATCTTAAGCTGTGATGTCTTTAAACGAGACTTTATTTATACTATTTTTAGTATTATAATCACAGTTGACACATTTTGGCTTCATTGTAAAGAAATTTTTTACTCGTTTTACGCTGTAATTAATTAACTCTAATCAAATTGCATTGTAATAACGATTAGGATTTAAAAACCCCACAAATATCCTACGAAGTTGTTTTCTGTAAATATGTGAGAGATCACGAGGTCATCTTCTTGATGCAACTAAGGGTGTTGAGCCAACGATTACTGTGCGTCCAGAGAACTCTGGTAGATCTACTTCTAAGCAGCGCAACCATGCACGTAGCTTGAGTTGTTGGATCTCGGTTTTATCGTGCTCAAACGGAGCGGAAGTTTAAAATTTTTATTTTATTTTGACAATCAAAATATATTTGTTTTGAGCACTTGTATGGTTTATATAATCAAACATTTTTAGGGCGTTAGAATTTATATCTTTGGTGAATTAATTCACTTGGTTCCAACTATTCCGGAGTTAGCGGATATAGCTCTTGATGAATACCCTACGAACGTTCTTCAGAAACTCCTTTCTCTATTCTTCTAATCAAGTCCACGACTAGATGATTTGTTCCTCTTCTAATTTGCACTAGAAAAATTAGAAGAAATTTTGACTTTGGAGATCAAAGCTTGAGAGACGGCTCAATCTTTTTCTTCAAAAGGAAGTGGCCGAAATTTTATGCTTTTGGGACAGGAGATTTTCGAAATTAATGAAAGTGATGGCTAGGGTTATGGCTTGCTTACTCCTATTTATAATTAAGCCATGACCTAAAAAACATAATTAACATTAATGGGCTTGATTAATTAATTGAGCTAGTCCAACTAGTTTAATTAATTAATTAAAGTCCATTAAGAACTTTAATTATTTAGTATGTTGGACTTGTAATCCTACAAGCCCATTAAACACACTTCTCACTATATTTAATTCAATTTAATATAAACTCAACTTTTGAGTTTAATAAATTAAATCCATTATAAATTCAACATTTGAATTTAATATTTAAATTATAAATTCAACTCTTTGAATTTATCACCTCCAAAAATTTAATATTTAATAAAATGAACTTTTGAGTTTAATAAATTAAATTTTATAACACTACAAGAATGTCTGCATACAACAACACACATACGACAACAGTTTTTGTGTCGTATGCTTTTTAACAACGGTTTTATCAAAAACCGTTGTCTTTTGGGGGTCAAAGACAACGGTTTTTAAAAACCGTTGTCTTTTTGGGGTCAAAGACAACGGTTTTTGTGATCAAAGACAACGATTCTATTGAACCGTTGTCTTTGAGCGTTTTTTTGAGTCAACGACAACGGTTCTATGAACTGTTATCGATTAACGTGTTTTTTTGGACAAACAACAACGGTTTTGGAAAACGTTGCAATATTTAGCGACGGTTAATTCAAAAACCGTCGCTAATGACAAACCGTCGCTACGTTTAAATTCGCGACGGTTTTAATATAACCGTCGCTAATTTTACCGTGGTTTTTTTGACAAACAACAACGGTTTTGAAAAAAGTTGCAATATTTAGCGACGGTTATTTCAAAACCGTCGCTCATTTTAGCAATGGTTTGTAAAAACCGTCGCTAATTTTAAATTCGCGACGGTTTTAACATAACTGTCGCTAATTTTAGCGTGGTTTTTTTGACAAACAACAATGGTTTTGGAAAACGTTGCAATATATAGCGACGGTTATCTCAAAAACCGTCGCAAATTTAGCGACAGGTTTGTCAAAACCGTCGCTAAGTTTAAATTAGCGACAGTTTTGAAATAACCGTCGCTAAATTTAGCGACATTGTTTTAAAACCGTCGCTAATTGTAGCGACAGTTTAAATCCAAACCGTTGCCAAATAAAAATATGCGACGATTTATTATATACCGTTGCCAATAGCGACGGTTTAACCAAAACCTGTCGCAAACTGTCTATAAATATCTCAATTTTCGTTCCATTTTCCTCCACAACACTTCACAACACTTAAAATTTTTCTCTTTTACACCATTTTATTACTTCACACAACACTTAAAAATTTTTTTCACCACTTCATAACACTTAAAATTTTTCTCTCTTACACCATTTCATTACTTCACACAACACTTAAAATTTTTTATCTTACACAATTTTATCACTTTCACACAACACTTAAAAATTTTTTTATCTTACACAATTTTATCACTTTCACACAACACGTAAAATTTTTCTAACCACTTTATAACACTTAAAATTTTTCTCTTTTACACGATTTTACTACATCACAACACTTAAAATTTTTTTCTTTTACACGATTTTAGTTTGGATTCTTAGTTTCTTTTAGATTTATTAAATTATTAAAAGTATTTTTTTTTATTTTTCGAAACAAATTAGCGACGGAACTCTTGAAAGATGACCGTCGCTAAAATTAGCGACGGTCGTGATTACCACCGTCGCTAATTTTAAATTAGCGACGGTTTATATAACCGTCGCTGATTTAATTAGCGACGGTTTATTTAACCGTCGCTAATTTAAAATTAGCGACGGGTAGAAATAACGACCGTCGCTATTTTTATTTGCGACGGTTTTAAAAACCGTCGCCAATGTGATCTACCACAACGAATAAAAACCATTGTCGTTGAACGGACTTTCAACAACACCCTCAGTTACAACAGTTTTTAAATGGCTACGACAACGGATAAAATCCGTTGTCGTTTGCCGTTTTTGTAGTAGTGTAAATTCTACTCCTTGTATTTATTCTCTCAAAATTTAATTATCATAAATTCAACTCCTTGAATTTACTATATCATAATATAAATTCAACTTCTTGAATTTATTCTCTCAACGGGAACAAACGATCCAGTGTTTGTGTGACCCTCAATGGTTCACGGATACAGCTAGCCGTGGGTTCACAACTCCTTGTGATTCAGGACACAATCTTTTATTCAGGCTTACCCTAATTTGCTCCATTATATGTATCAACAATTGATCATGAGAATGTCAGAAATCATATTTTTGATTAAACCCATCGAACCATGGTAAGAGCGTCTAGTAGCATCGTCCCATGATTCCATAGGTATCACTGATAGTGCCTGCAAAAACCAATCGATTATGATTAGCGTACAGTACGGTCCCTTCATCTCATATATCCCGATCGAATCTGCAACTATTGGTTCATCGAGGGTCGCATAATAATTTGATAACTATGTGACACATATAAATAGTGACATCGCACGTACCGTTGGAAAACTCCTTCGCCAATGTATATCTCATACTCTGACCAGAGATTCCACGCACTATTATTTCATCAGATCACATAAGATATCACACCCGTAGGTGAGCAGTGAATCCCCGACTACAACGCACTGGCTCCTACATGTGTTGCAGTTGTACCCAATCTCGCCATCTGATGACTCTTCTGGAGTCGGTAAACGAGTCAAAGCACAGCCCTAGCATATAGAGCCTCAGTGTTGTCCCGGGTCATAAGAACTAATGGTGTACAATCATAGCCACAGACTTATCCTCTCAATGAATGATAGCCACTTGCAAAGTCCGAAGGAGGGTTGTTTGGTATAATCATCATATGACTACCCATCTGCATGTTTGGACATCTCTATGTCCTTACCAAGAAACGCGGTATGCAACATCACATATGCTAGTCTCGATCTCAAGCGACCTTTATCCGTGTTATAGGGGGCTGAATCGACTAGGAATGAATTTAGATCATACAGTGTTTACAAATGAGTTTAAACATCGAATTACGGTTCATTTGTATTAAATTATAATCAAGATCTTTATCTATATTTGATAACATGAGTATACATATAAAGAAATAAAAAACCATGAAATAATGAATTATATTAAAATAAAGATTGTTTATTACAACTGAGTCAATAAAATCTCTAGCCAATAATTGATTTACAAGGCATTTGCTCTAACAGGAGTCAGATTCCGCCCAAAACTTATTCCAGTTTCTTTCTACAACAGACTCAATACCTATCATGACCGCTACTAGTTAAGCTTCAAAGGCAAAAGCCTTACCAAAATTCACCCAAAAACAACTTTGAACAAAACCTTTAGAATTTCTTAAAACATCACCACAAAAAGAGTTATCATGGATGCCAAGGGGGAGCTTCCATCCGTGTTACAATTATCCGTCAGACGAGTTGACACATTCTTCCCCTTTGGCAAAAAAGTGTTTTACCCTTAATTTTACAGCCAGATATGGTCATTTATTCAGATAAGTTGTTGATTTGAACAAATGGCTAGATCGATCATTTTAAATTAAGTTGTAATTTATATTGAGTTAGTGATTAAAAATATAATTTAGAGATAAATTTTTTGAGATTTACGTGAAAAATTTATAAATTTGAGCAATGTACTATTATGAGTACTTTTTATAATATATGTAAGGTCCAAAATGTAGACGACGTAATCCAACGGCATGCGAATCTAGGAAATTATGAAAATAGGATAATTAATTGAGTTTAGTTGCTAATTAATTATAGGACATATTTGTATATATTCTAATTGAGATTTTATTGTCATCATGCATTAAATTGGTATTTTTAGGAATATTCAAGTGACGATCGAGGAACAGGGTCCGAAGGCTGAAAAATAGAAAATGTTTTTATTAAATAATTATTTTTAGTTATTTGAATGTTGGTTGTTCACTTTTTGAAAATAAGGAGTTTTTAGGTAATTTTATACGCCGGGACGTAAATTTTATCGGTGTTAGTTTTTCAACTAAAATGCGAGCTTTTAAGCAACCCGGCTATTTAATTCACGAACTTATTTTTACAAAACCATTTTTATGATTTTATTAAATTCTAATTATTACTAATGGGCTTAAAATAAGTGGCTTGATAGGCCTAGAGATTTATCAAGGATTTAATTAGAGTTTACATTAAATAAATTACACAAACCCTACACCATACACACAAAANGAATGTTGGTTGTTCACTTTTTGAAAATAAGGAGTTTTTAGGTAATTTTATACGCCGGGACGTAAATTTTATCGGTGTTAGTTTTTCAACTAAAATGCGAGCTTTTAAGCAACCCGGCTATTTAATTCACGAACTTATTTTTACAAAACCATTTTTATGATTTTATTAAATTCTAATTATTACTAATGGGCTTAAAATAAGTGGCTTGATAGGCCTAGAGATTTATTAAGGATTTAATTAGAGTTTACATTAAATAAATTACACAAACCCTACACCATACACACAAAAACTCACGCCACCCTCTTTTGCAAATCAAAAAAAAAAAAAAAAAACCCCTCCCAAACTCTCCAAAACTCACAAATTAAACAAAAAACACAGTTTTGAAGGGAAATTTCGAAAGAAGGTTCAAGGAAGTAAGCCGTGTTTCGATCCGTTCTTCGACGTCAAAGGTTTCGTGCGTAATTAACGCAAATGCACACCTAAATCTTCGTTTTCTCTTCCATCATATCATATTATTGTTTTAAATATTGAATGCATGAAGATCACAAGGAAACCCTTTGAAATTTTCGGTTTTAGCACATATATGTTGTAAACTCATGACTTTGTATTCCATAACTCGTTTTATACATGTAAGGGGCTGCCATGACGTTAGGTTATGATCTAGAGTTGCTTTTACATGAGTTTAAAAGGACCCAAACACACCAAGCCGCTGCACCGTAAGCATCACACTGGAATAATCGATTTTTGTGCTGCCATGGGGTCATGGGTTCGGTTTCTGTGGTCCAGGGGTTGGGGCATGGTTTGCTCATTCCAAGGGCTAGCCAAGGTCTTGAGTGAGTCAGGGAGGGAGTCCTAGCCAGGCTAGGACTCACGGTAAGGGCTGGGGAAGAGTCCTAGCCATGCTAGGACTCTCCCGAGAACACGGCCGATAGCTGTTGCAGGGAGCGCGTGACTGCATGGGTTCAAGGGCTTGATGCAGGGGGCACGGGCTGGGCTAGGGTGGTTCACTAGGGGCCTAAGGAGGTACACAGCAGGTGGGTTCAAGGGCAGGGGCGTCGGCTCAGGGTATAGACACCAAAACATAGAGTCCAAGCACATTGAAATTCTCGGCCACTGCATGGGCGTGATAGGGACCTTTGTTTTTGACTTTGGGCAGGGTATTTCGGTGGGTTAAGGGTCCAGTAGGGTAGTTTAAGATGTTGGTCAAGTTTTGGACCAACATGGTTCGGGGGTAACTCGATAAAATTAGGAGATGGCTCGGGGTCGAAGTTTAGGTGTCAAAATGAGTTTTAAAACAAAGAAAATTTGGAAATCGACTCACGGGGGTCGAGTCGTGACCCATAAGGGATAAAATAATATAAAAAGACTAAATTTAGAATTTAGGAATTTTATATTAAAGTTTGGTATTTTTCGGGATTAAAACACCGTTAAAATAATTAAGAAAAGATAATTAAAAAAGTCTAAGTTTTAAGCCAAATAAAATTACGAAAAAATTCATATAAGCTTAAATAATTATTTGGGACATGTTAGAGTCATGAAATCAAGAAAAAAGTCAAAATCGTAAAATGTCGAGTCTAGGGGTAAAACGGTGTTTTACACCTAGAAATTTGTAAAGGTCATGGCAGTGCCCAAAATGCTGTTTTCATGTTAAATATGGTATTTTAAAATGTTTATGAATTTCTCATGATTTAATTATTATTTTTAAATGTATTAGAAATTTTTATGATTTAAAGAAGACATTTAAATACATGTTACATGCTTGGTTTCAAAAAGGGAAAAAGGTAAATGTTATTAATGATTTTATAAAGTGATGTGAATGAAAAACGTTGAAGGAAGTGAAGTGGTTGTGACTAGTTCGTTAATGATGACAATATCGTGAGGGTGATGGTCCCAGTGGGAACCTGACGATCGTGTTTCCATTGTTACGAACAGAGGATATGAGGACTAACATAAGAATGGGAATATCGTGAGGGGAAAAGGCCCCAGAGAGAGCCCCGACGATCGTATTTCTATTCGATAATGCTTGGCCAGGGCCCAGTTGACCGGTGAGAGTGTCGCTGGTGTCCCCCGCCCCCCAGTACTGTGGTTACATGTAGATGGATCCACCGACTTTTGAGGATTGAGGATAGTCACAATTAACGATCTGAATTCAACTAAGGATAAAGGAAAATGTTTATGATCATGATTAAAGGATTTATGTCATGTTGAGGATAATGTTAAAGTTTATGCATGTCATGAAATGTTATTTTACTTAAAAGTATTTTCACTGTTGCATGTGATTTTATTATTATACTACTCGTTATCAAGATTATGGTGTGTTGAGTCTTTAGACTCACTAGGTGTGATGGATGCAGGTGGTATTGAGGGAGGTCTTGATGAGTGATACTACTGGACTGAAGGTGCACACAACCCGAGGACCGGCGCTTCATTTTCCGCATTATGCTTTATGATTTAAATTAAAGATTCTAAGACTATTTATTTATGCTTTTGAGAGTTTTTGAGAGGCTTGATATGAGCTATACCTTTTCAAACTTATTACTTTTAGATTTGGCAAAACAGTAGACGCTATTGCTTTATGACTATTTCACTTGAATTTTTAAATGCTAGTGGGTTGACGTTTATTTTAAAGAGGGCAAAATATTTTATAAAAATATTTTCATGTGTTAGTTTATTGGCCGGAAAAAAAAAATTTCTAGTACTTTTAAAGCAATAAAAAGGGCAGACGTTTCAGTTGGTATCAGAGCAAAGGTGCTGTAAAGGGTTGTGCCACTGTCAGCGCCGGGAAGATCAGTCGTCAAGCCTCAAAGTTGTAAGTTTTACTTGCTTTATGTGATTCGGTATGTTTTTACCTGCTTGACGTTATGAGTATCATGATTATGCTACACGTTTACTAGCTTTTCAAATATTTTGATATGCATGCTTAAATTGCCAATTATGTTAGGATTTGTCTCATGATTAGAGAACTTAGATTTAAATGCATGCTAGTTACGTTAGAATTTGGAAAACGTTCAGATATAATGCCTCCTAGACGTGCGCCCGTTCATGAGAATCAAGCTGAGAACAGTGTTAATCACCGCGGGAACAGTCAAAGAAATGCACCACCACCGCCACCCCCTCCTCCAGTGGATCCTGCTACACGTGCATTAGAGGGTATGGCTCGTCTCTTCGAGCAACAGTTACAGCAGCAGCAGCTACAGCAGCAGCAGTTACAGCTGCAGTTACAGCAGATGCAGCAGCAGCAGCCACCTAGGCCACCGCGCAACGTTTATGATCAGTTCCGGAGGCTAGCGCCAAAGGAATTTTCTGGCACTACCGATACTTTTGCTGCAGAGGGTTGGATCCGTTCCCTAGAAGTACACTTTCGTTATCTAGACATGGGAGATGCCGACCGGGTGAGGTGTACCACTTATCTGCTGAGGGATGACGCTTCGTTATGGTGGGAAGGAGTAGAGCATGGTGTTGACCTTGCTACACTCACATGGGCGCAGTTCAAGACCAAATTTTATGAGAAGTACTTTACTGCAGATGTCCGGGGCCGGATTAAGAGGGAGTTTATGACTCTCCGTCAGGGAGACGTACCTGTTGCGGATTTTGTGAAGCAGTTTGATAGGGGATGCCACTTCGTACCCCTTATTGCTGGAGATGCGGAAGAAAAGATGAGGCACTTTATGGATGGCCTACGTCCTACCATTCGGGATAAGGTCATGATGATGCGTCCGGGGATTATGCTACAGCAGTTACATTTGCATATCAGGCTGAGCAATCTTTGAGAGATATTGATTTCGAGTTACAGCGCAAGAGGCAACAGCATCAGAATAATAATCAGCCTAATAAGAAGCCATACACGGGTCCTCCTAGACCTCAAGGGCCTCAAAAGCCCCAAGGTCAAGTCAACAAGCCAGCACCGCCAAAGCCACAGAATCCGGGAGCACCAAAGCCTGCTGAGAGGCAACCTTGCAAAAAGTACAACCATACTCATCTTGGCAAATGTGAATGGGGAACTTATAAATGTTTTTACTGCAAGGAGGAGGGGCACATAGCCAAGGATTGTCCAAAGAGGAAAGCAGTTGCTACGGCCCGAGCTTATGTTATGAACGCCGAGGAAACTGAGGGAGAGGCAGACACTACCCTCATCACAGGTAACCTAGTCATTTAACATTTTTATATTGCTTATTAGAATTGTTTGGGATCAAATTTCAACCTAGAATAAATTAGGTTGCATGTTCTACTTATTTGGACTTAAGTGATGATTTTAGAAACCTTAGAGAAATGATTCGAATTTTGTGCCTTATTTTATGTGAAGGATGTTGTGATTCCAAATAAAAAGTTCTAGGGCCAAAATTAAATAAAATCATAATTAGGGGGGAGATTCGAATTTTGGGGTTTAATTTGCAATTTTCGAAAAATCTAAGGGACTTAATGGCAAATATTCGAAATTTAAAGGACCTAAGTGCAATTTCCGAATTCTTAAGGATCAAAATGCAATTCTCAAGACATAAAGGACTTAATTGGAATTTTGAAATAAGTTATGGACTAAATTGCAATAATTTGAAAATTTTGGGTCAATAGTGCAAATTTCAAAAGTTAAGGGACTAAAGTGCAATTTTTCCTAGAAATGTTTAAGTTCAACGCGAAGTCTTCATAAAACTTTAGGGATTTAATGATAGTAAATCCTTAAGATTCAACACGAAAAGATTTTAAAGACATTTTCACCGCAGGGAGGATTATCATTCTAGGTGTAGCTACCTATGCTTTGCTAGATTCAGGGGCTACACACTCCTTCATATCAGAAACCTTCATCAAAAGATTGAAAATTTCTCCTCATGATATGGGTTTGGGTTTCAAAGTTACCATTCCTTCCGGTGAACAAATGCTCACGACTAAGATTGTCAAGAATCTGGAGCTTCGTTTATTTAAAGATGTTGTCCGGGCAGATCTTATCGTCCTTCCTATGCCCGAATTTGATATTATACTTGAAATGGATTGGCTATCAGCGAATGGAGCTTCGATTGATTTTCGTCAGCGGTCAGTATCTATTAGACCACCTAGTGGTAAATCTTTTGTTTTCGAGGCGGCGCGAAACAAGCAAATGCCGCACATTATCTCTTGCCTATGCGCGTTGAAGCTTATTAAGCGTGGATGCCAAGCCTATCTAGCATGTGTCACCACTGCACATGAGTCTATCAGTCAGAAGTTGGAAGATGTAGACATTGTGAGAGAATTTCCTTACGTCTTTCCCGAAGACGTTTCTGGCATTCCACCCGACCGTGAAGTGGAATTTTCTATTGATCTAATGCCGGGCACTGTTCCTATATCTAAAGCACCTTATCGTCTAGCACCCGCTGAAATGAAAGAATTGAAAGATCAAATTCAAGAATTGCTAGACAAGGGTTTCATACGCCCTAGTTACTCTCCATGGGGCGCTTCGGTATTATTTGTGAAAAAGAAAGATGGTAGCATGCGTCTTTGCATCGATTATCGGGAGCTTAACCGGGTTACTATCAAAAATAAGTATCCACTGCCAAGCATTGAAGATTTTTTTGATCAGTTGCAAGGAGCATCGATATTTCTAAGATCGATCTGCGATCGGGATACCATCAATTGAAAGTCAAAGAGTCTGATGTTCATAAGACAGCGTTTCGCACGAGATATGGGCACTATGAGTTTATGGTCATGCCATTCGAGTTGACCAATACGCCAGCGATCTTCATGGATCTCATGAATCGCGTATTTCAGCCGTATCTTGATCAGTTTATTATTGGCTTCATTGATGACATATTGATCTATTCTAAGAATAGAGAGGAGCATAGTCGCCATTTGAGGACCACACTGCAAGTACTGCAAGACAGAAAGCTTTATGCAAAATTCAGTAAGTGCGACTTTTGGCTTGATAGAGTGGCATTCTTAGGCCACATCATTTCCAGGAGTGGAGTGGAAGTCGATCCGAGTAAAGTGGAAGCAGTGAAAGAGTGGCCAGTACCGAAAACCGTCACTGAGATTCGCAGTTTCTTGGGACTAGCTGGCTATTATCGCAGGTTCATTCAGGGGTTCTCATCTATAGCGGTACCCATGACCGCCTTGACAAAGAAAAATGCAAAATTTATTTGGGGACCCGAGTGTCAAGACAGTTTTGACAAGTTGAAGCAAGTCTTGATATCAGCACCAGTGCTGTCTATGCCATCAGGGCAAGGGGAGTATGTTCTTTATACCGACGCTTCTAAGCTTGGTCTAGGCGCAGTTCTTATGCAAAACGACCGAGTTATCGCCTATGCGTCAAGACAGTTGAAAATTCAATAAAAGAACTACCCTACTCATGATCTTGAGCTTGCAGCAGTAGTCTTCGCGCTAAAAATCTGGAGACACTACCTTTATGGGGAGAAGTGCAAAATATTCACCGATCATAAAAGCTTGAAATACTTCTTCACCCAAAAGGAGTTGAATATGAGACAGCGCAGATGGCTTGAATTAGTGAAGGACTACGATTGGGATATTAGCTACCATCCGCGAAAAGCTAACGTAGTGGCAGATGCATTGAGTAGAAAGGCAGCAGTTATCACTCAGTTATCACTCCAAAAACCGTTGCAGTCTGAGATACAGCGGTTTGAGCTTACAGTATATGCTAGGGGCGCGGCCCCTAATCTTGCCACGTTATCAGTCCAGTCGACGTTGAGAGATCAAATCCGTGATGGATAGTCCACTGATGAGCAGTTGCAAAAGTGGAGAGCTAGAGATGAGGCCAAGGGCCGGAATTTATATTCAGTAGTGGATGGTCTAGTCCGTTATCATGATCGTCTATGGGTTCCTAGTGACGATTCTTTGAGAAATCTTATTATGAAGGAAGCCCATGACACACCGTATTCCATTCATCCGGGCAGTACCAAGATTTATAGAGATTTGCAGTTGTTATATTGGTGGCCATGCATGAAGAGGGACATTCTGAGATACGTATCCGAGTGTTTGACTTGCCAGCAAGTCAAAGCAGAGTATCAGAGACCATCGGGAAAGTTGAAGCCACTCTCTATTCCCGAGTGGAAATGGGAAAATATCACCATGGACTTTGTTGTGGGATTGCCTAAGACGTTTAGAGGACTGAATGCCATTTGGGTGATTGTTGATCGTCTTACGAAATCAGCGCATTTTCTACCTATTAAGACGACATTCACCATGGTTCAGTATGCAGAGTTGTATATTCGGGAGATAGTTCGTCTGCATGGGATTCCAGTGTCTATTGTTTCGGACAGAGACCCGCGTTTTACTTCATCTTTCTGGAAGAGTCTACATGCAGCGATGGGGACCAAGTTATTATTCAGTACAGCGTTCCATCCTCAGACCGATGGCCAGTCAGAGAGAGTTATTCAGATATTGGAGGATCTACTGCGAGCATGTGTTATCGATTTCCAAGGCAGTTGGGAACCGAAGTTACCTCTAGTGGAGTTCACCTACAATAACAGTTTCCAATCATCAATCGGGATGGCTCCTTTTGAGGCACTCTATGGAAGAAAGTGTAGATCTCCTATTCATTGGGACGAGGTTGGGGAAAGAAGAGATATTGGTCCAGATGTGATAGAGAAGACAGCTGAGCTTGTAGTCAAAATTCGTGATAGAATGAAGACTACACAAAGCCGACAGAAGAGTTATGCGGACAAAAGGCGAAGGGACTTAGAGTTTGCAGTGGGCGATCATGTGTTTGTAAAGATAGCACCCATGAAGGGTGTTATGCGCTTTGGCAAGAAGGGCAAGCTTAGTCCTAGATTTATTGGTCCGTTCGAGATTTTGGAGATGATTGGGACACTAGCATATAAAGTGGCATTGCCACCAGCGCTTTCAGGAGTCCACAATGTGTTCCACATTTCAATGCTGCGGAAGTACATGTCGAATCTGTCGCATGTACTTAATTATGAGCCTCTCCAACTAACTCCAAATATGACGTATGAAGAAAGACCAGTCCAAATCTTAGCAAGACAAGAAAGGCGATTGCGAAACAGAGTCATTCCAATGGTCAAGGTCAAGTGGCTGAATCACTCGGAAGAGGAAGCTACTTGGGAAACCGAGAGAGACTTGAAATGGTCGCTATCCAGATCTATTCGGTAAGTTCTAATTTCGAGGACGAAATTTCATTTAAGAGGAGAGGAATTGTTGAAAGGGGATCGGTTACGGTGACCGGAAACGCAACGGAAGCACAAAAATTTTGATTTTAGCATAAAATTTTCGGCCACCAACATTCTTGTGTAGCAAATACAATAAACAACAAAATGTCATACATAGTGTGTTTAGAAAAATATACCTATCAATCTCAAAGGATTGATGTATGGCTCCAACTAAGGTGTAAACACCTTAGCTCTTCAATGGTAGAAACTATCTTCAAGCTTCCTTTGAGCACTCCTTGCTCAACTATTAAGCCCACCACCAACTAGGTAGATCCCCTCATATTTTGCACTAGAAAAATATGAGGATTTTTCTTTGAGAAGTGAGTGTTTT